>NW_010122615.1:0-872 GCF_000699245.1 Pterocles gutturalis | reverse complement strand
CTGCGGGACGGGGACCCCTCGGGGGCTCTGCGCTGCCTGGCCCGAGCCCGCGACTGCGCCCGGCGCCTGGGCGAGAAGGGGCTGGAGAGCGACTGCTGCGCCAGCACGGCCCAGGTGAGGACAGGGGACATGGGGGTGACCCCAGACCCTCCCCCCCGGTCTGGGTGTCCCCTCTGAGGGCTGTGTCCCCCGTGTCCCCAGGTGCTGCTGAGCCTGGGGGACTTTGTGGCTGGCCAGCGGGGGCTGTAGCGCGGCTTTTTTGCGGCAGCCCTGGCAGAGGGACCTTGTGCGCGCCAACCTGCGCTATGGTGAGATGGGGACTGTCCCCTGGGGTGGGATGGTGTCCCCAAGGGTGGAATTATGTCCCCAGGGGCGGGACAGCATCCCCAGGGGAGGGACAGGGCCCCTGGAAGAGGGATGACATCCCCAGGAGTGGAACGATGTCCCCAGGGGCAGGACAGAGTCCCCAGGGATGGAAATATGTCCCCAGGCGAGGGATGAGGTCCCCAAGGGCAAGGTGATGTCCCCAAGGGCAGGACAGGGTCCCCAGGAATAGGACAGTCTCCAGGGATGGAATTGTGTCCTCAGGGGAGGAATGATGTCCCCAAGGGCAGGATGGCCTTTCCAAGGGTGGGATGGTGTCCCCACTGGTTGTATGATGATGTCCCCAGGGGTGGGACAGTGTCCCTAGGGGCAGGACCATGTCCCCAGGGGCAGGACAGCATTGCCAAGGGAGGGACGGTTGCTCAGGGGGCTGCCACCCCCCAGTTCTGCTCCATCCCCCTGTCCCTTTCTGGGAGGACACACACACAGGTGCCCGGGTGACACTTGAGGGGACACCGCCCCACCCCAGGGACGTCTCCTGGGGTCCC
>NW_010122614.1:0-67666 GCF_000699245.1 Pterocles gutturalis | reverse complement strand
GGCCGTGGGGTCTTTCTGTCCCCCGCCAGCCAGCAGTGACGCCTCCCACGGTGGCAGGGTGTGGGGGAATGATACCTTTTCCTCTTTGTTTCTTGTCCCAGTGTTGATAAAACGCTGCCCCGCTTCGTCACCAACTTTGTTTTGTAGTGTCTGGTGGCTGCTGTCACCCTTCTCCCGGGTTGTAGTTGGTTTCAGTGTGATCGGTAACCCGGGGAAATTCAGGCTGTGTTTCCCTCCCTTGTTCCATTTTCTAAATTTACCATGTGAGAGATCCTGATAACGATAAAATACTTCCCGTGGTATCTGTCGGCTTTTAGCTTTCTTTACGTGGAGGCAGAAAACGAAACGTGTGTTGGAACCTCTTTGGCTTGTCTCAAATGCGTGTAAAAACTGTTCATTTAATGGGATTAGCCTGGGTAATACTTGTGGTGATCAGTCTAGTGCAGCTTTCAGGAGCGGCAGCCTTCCACCCCTTGTGCCTTCGTTAGGATACATGTACGTTAGTAATGGCCAAAGCACTTCTTATACAGATGTCTGTGGTTATGTGACGTTTCTATGGACGGTGTGAGCAACTACTAAGAAGATGCCCAAGTGCCTGTTGCACGGGAGATGGCTTGTTTGTAGCGGTGGAGGTTCTTGGTGTGACTGTTCAGACACTTGTGAGCTAGCAGCTATATTGCAGAAGAAGGTCTAGGAAACGTGTCCTTAAGTAAAACAGGAAACATTTCTGTGCACAGTAGGATTGTCTGTGTTGATGAGCATGGAGATCTAGAGAGACGTTTGCATTTTGGAGCCTGACATTCAGTACGAGTTCTGCGTAAGCTGTTCCCTCACTGAGTATTCATGACTGTGATATGTGTTTTGCACCTTCCTTGGTTATTAGAGGAGAGAAATGGTTTTGGATGCTGCATACAGAATGGCCAGGTGTTTTGATTGTACAAGTGTACACCAGCGGCTGTGTATGGCTGAGAGCCACAGCGCACGTGCCTCAGATAATGGCCGTGGAGAAGCCTGTGTGCAGTTTGCAGGCAGGTAGTAGCTGGGAGCTCCCGGATCTTTGTTTCAGGATGGGGTTGGACTGAGTGTACTTTTGGGGTTCCTGGGTGAACCAGAATTATTGACTCCAGTAGTCCCTCCTGCCTTCCTTTCACAACCAGGAACTTGTGTGTTCTAGCAGCCTCCGCATCTGCAGGTGCATGGTGTGAGCCATTCGATACTGGTGCTCTCAGATAAAAGTTGGAGGCAGTGCCAAAAGCGACGGGCTGGTTGTTGGTTTCTGAGATGAACTGCCTGTTAATAAAACACGGAGTTTCTCTGTATGTGTATGTTATGAAAATGTCCAGAATACTGAATAGGAAAACAATCTCTCTGGGGTTGATTGAAGACAGTGGTTGTATGAACTAAATAGAAGCAATCATTTTGCCATAAAATGGTTCTGTGTGTTTCACATGGAATTTCTGAAAAAAATCAGACCTGGAGACTGGTTGTTTTCTTATTGTTATAAGCACTGTGCTACTTCACATTCTGTAAGTTTTACTGATTTCTGGGTTTTACTCTCAGGTCAGATATCGCTTATGTTTACTCACTGCTCTTCTTCATGAATCATTCTCTAGCAAGTGGCTGTGAAATCTGTAATATGCATTCAGGAACATTAGAGAAATATGTTTTTACTGTAAAGATGACAGAAATGTCTAGCATTCTGTGTACAAAATTACTTTGTAGAGTTTCTGCGAGGCTAAAAAAAGTTACCTTCTGTTTCTTGCTTTTTTTCTCTGTCTCTGCAATTATTCAATTTATTCTTTGATTTTATTCTTTAATTATCTATCTACTCTCAATTTTCTTCTCTCTCTCTTTCCTTTTTCTTGTCTTCCAGTTTTGACTGTACTAACACCATTGCTGGTTTGCTACTCTTAGAGTGTTACCTTCTCCCAGTATCTGTACTTGGCCATCAGACACTATGAGGAGGCTGGCTTTTCGAGGTGCTGGTTGTACTCTGGTAAATCTGGTAAATTATTGATTGTATGTGCACCATTCTCTCCATACCTCTGCTTTAGGCTTTTGCGTTTCTTTATCCTAACTGTTAATTATTCCTGCTTTATTCATCTCATTTGTGTCCTTGAAATTAATTCTATCTCTAACATAAACGCTTTAAAGTGGTTGTGTTGTGCTGCCGTACCTTGTAAATAAACTGAATGCTTCCTAGAAGAAATTCCTTGATTTGGTTGGAAAATGGGTATAGGCTGAGATTGACGGATCTATTCTGTCTTCAGCCTTTGAGACAGCTGCAAATAAAGATGTTTTTATGATGCTCTCACTGGAAATTGGGAAAGAGCCAGCAACTTGTTCCATAAATCACCATAGTTGCTGGATGGTGGTTATTAATTTGTCACTGTTTGTGTTGAAAAATAGAAAACTATGGCTAAAAAAGGGGGTGGATTTTTTTCCTTGTTGATGGTTGAGCCATTCCTCTTACAGAGTGGGAGTGGTAGGTCACATGATGGTTCAGACCCTTTTTTGGCTTGAATCTAAGACAAGATATTCAGAAGCTGCTTGAATTTTAGTTTGTAATTTCTTTTCTTTGTGTTTTTTGGTTGGTTTGTTGTTTGTTTGTTTGGTTGGTTTTTTTTAATTTGATGTGGAATGATGTGCTTTTGCACCAGAACTGAGCACTTGTCTCTGTACAGCTCTTTCCTTTAAAACAGTGGTTCTTGCTTAGTTATCATGCGTGGCATGAAGTATCAAAATGTAGACAGTTTAAGAACATATCCTAGTAAGAGCTGCTAAATTCATCTTCATCACTGTGAGCCCTAGGCTTTCTGACATAGCTGTCATTAGTGACTATAGCACTGCAGGGCTATTTTGATTTCCCTTTACTCTTGCCAATTTTCAAAAAGCTGGTGTTTAGATATATGGCTGAACTGAACTGTAGTATAAAACAAACGTATGTGACTCATCCTAAAGCATTGTTAGCTTTATAGGTAGCTCTCACCAGAGACTTTGGATGCAATGCCATGAGTTTAAGAACAGTTCTCTTCATTATAGAAGAAGTTGGATTCAATGGGTTCCAAGAGGCGAAGAGCTACCTCACCTTCCAGCAGCGTCAGCGGAGGAGACTTTGAGGACGGCCACCACTCCACGAATATACCAGGCCCAAGCAGAAAGAGGAGGAGACTTTCCAATCTCCCAACTGTAGATCCTGTTAGTACCCTCTTACTATGACAGTTTTTTCCCTGGGGATATTGTATCCTGGTCTGGGAAATGCTGGATTGTGAAATGGATGATCGTACATGGCACATATACATTGTCCCTGAATCTGTTGCTGACTTATCTAAGCTTTGTTTAGGGTCTCATTCAGCTTTGGCTTGTTCTTGTCTCCCTGGTTTCATCTTTTTCTTTCCTATTTTTCCTTTTACTGAATCTCTTTTTTTGCTGATGATTTTAGCAGATGGAAAGATGTTGGAGAAGGAGCTGAAATCATAACATGCAGAAGTTGAGAGCAGTGTCTGAATAGCAAATGCAGAGAGAGATAAGTGGGGAATGGCACAGGCAGTGATTGCTGAAGTGTACAATGTCTCTGTTATGCCTTTGAGTTAGCAGTCTAATTTTAACTGATTGCAGGGCAGAAGAACCCCTGCCGTTGTTTTAGATGTCTGTAACTCAGAGAAAGTTGTACTGAATTAATTTACATTTTGGGTGTTTTACTTAGAATTATCATTAAAAGAAAGCTCCCCTATGTTAAGAAAAATAAATTAAAATTTTGCAATACCTGGCATACTTGTCAGGTGTCGTACTAGTGTATGAGATGGACCAATTTCTTCACACTTTTGCTTTAGAGCAGGCTATGGATTGACAGCTTGTCTTTCCCTTTATAAGCAGGCTTTGATTTGTTACTTCCTTAAAATTTTCTCGTTTTTCATTACTTTATTGTTTTTGAATTTTAGATTGCTGTATGCCATGAACTTTACAACACCATCAGAGATTACAAAGATGAACAGGGCAGGCTCCTTTGTGAGCTTTTCATTAGGGCACCAAAGCGAAGGTAAGGCTGTGGTTCTGGTTAAGCCTTGAACCTGAGATTTAATCAAGGAGTAAGTGGATATTGAGGAATACTTCAGCATTAAGACCTGGATCACACCAGCATTTGATCCAAGTATTTGATGTAATTATTCAATGGGATGTGCTCACACTGGTGCCCTTTTTCAGTCAAAAAAGTATATGCTGAATGAATTTAGAATGTTTCCTATATGATACCTGCCTAAAACATCTATGTCTTTGACTATAAAATGTTCCACATGAGTGGTGGAATGTAATCCTAAGGGCATATCTTGGGAAGATTAATAGAAATGACCCTTGAAAATGCAGTAGATTAAGATAAAATTCAGTCTCTTACTTTAAATCAGAAAACTGAGGATGATAACAGAACATGTAATAAAGTAAGCCTACTAATAGACTGCTCTCTAGATCTTTTAGCTGGAACAAAAATGTATCGGAACTTACTTTGTTTTATTTAGTCCGAGACATGTACAAACTTTAGTGCTGTGCTTTGGTTTTACTGCTTGGAATATGTAATGGAATAATGCCTGTTTTGTTGCCATTGCAACAGAAATCAGCCAGATTATTATGAAGTGGTTTCTCAGCCAATTGATTTAATGAAAATCCAACAAAAACTGAAGATGGAGGAATATGATGATGTGAATGTGCTGACTGCTGATTTTCAGCTTCTCTTTAACAACGCAAAGGCTTACTATAAGGTGAGAAAAAGACATATAAAGGCTCAAATTCATCGTAAAATTGGTAGACTTATGTTCAGATTCTTCCTTGGCTTGGCCAAAAATATTTTTCAGTTTAGCCCTTACTATTGGTAAGAGAAGAGCACACATTGCAGTTATTTACATATATTTCTGTAGGGTTGAATGTACCTTTGTAAGATGTCCTACTATAGCAATTTTTCTGTGGAAAACTGTAAAATAATGTGAGGACTGTCTTCATGTAGTTTTCCAAAGGAGAGAAAGCAAAAATAGAGATGTAAACTGAGAAAAATATTATTCTGTCAAAGCCTTCCCATTTTACAACACAGTCTCTGTGTGGAATAGAAAAAGATTATTTTTTTCCCAAAATGAAGGGTTTATAAATAACAGCAAGCATACAGTAGGAGTGTTAAATCTTTCTCTTCCGTTGGCCACTGGTCACAGTCAGGGATGATAGCTTGTGCATGTGTGTGACAACGTATTTCATCAAGGGCGCAACCCCTATGGCTGTGCTCCCAAATGTTAGGTGTTAATAGTTTTTGTTGCAGTTGCGTAAGGAAGTGGGAAAAAATCGGATTAATCTCGTTTAATGGGAGGCTATGTTAAATACATAAAGCAGTGAAATTCCATGTAGTGACTGAGATGATACAGCAAATCTAAAACTGCTAATAATACCTTTCATATATCTTTGACTTTGGAGATGATCCAAGTGACTGCTTTCTGAATAACCCAACCAGTGTAACCAGGTGACATTTAGAAAAGCAATGTTTATTTTGTTTATGTGTGTGTGTATGTGTGTAGCTTTTTGAAAAAACAAATCGGATTTATGGATTAATGCATGTTGCACATTCTGGTTACAGTAGAAAAAGTACAAAGATTTCCAAATCCTTTGTGTGCTCCTAAAGCTTTGCAAGGCACTTGCTGGTTAATGTTGGCTTTTTCATGATTTCTACATGAGGGATAAGGACTTGATGGCAGGAAGGAGTGACTAAAGTATTATAAAACACGTGCTGCCTTTGCATACAGATTAGTGGACTCAAAATTATGCCTGTATCATAAACATCTTGTGTGTAGAATAGAAATAGGTAGCCATCATTCTAGGATGAAAGAATGTTGGCATTTCCAGAGAAATATGGAGCTGTGAGCTGGAGGTATGGCACACAAATATAACCTCTTCTTTTTTCATCTTTCACCTTACTCACGCAGTTCCAATGATACATACAAAACATGGATGGGTGATTCATTTTCAAAGTCTTTATTGCAGCAGGTGTTTTATTTGCAGTACAAGATTAGAATGGAAACCTTTTGGTTTTCTAGTATTTTGGTTCGTCTTACACTTTTGATCATTTTGCATTAATATAGAAGGAAGCAGACTAGTAGAGCAGAATACCCGTTAAATCTGTTCCTCATAATTAACACCTGGTCTAATGTCTTGAGAATATTTAAGTCAAATACAGTAAGCTTAGGAATAGTTCTCATGTTGATTTCTCATTGGTATTACAAGCTGTCAGAGGTCAAGCGAGTGAACTAAAAAGAGCATAATTGGCATAATAAGTTTTTTATGCCTGAAATAGAGGTTAAGTGACAGAGAAAAGGAAAAGAAAAATATGAAATAGTGGAAATGCAGTCTTTTTTCTGGGTAATGTTACTACCAGCTGTCACTACCAACTCTGTATTTACAAAACTTATTGCTGACTCGTTTCTAGCTCTTCCAGAAGTTGTACTTAGATGTGTACCCAGGTGGTAGCATGTTGTCGAGTTCTTTGGAATTTCATACTTAATGCTGAGTTATGGACAAGTGTAAATCATTGCAGGGCATTCAAAGATGTTGGCACATTTATTAGCATTCTTCTGTAGATACTGATTTTCAAGTACTACACAATGGCAGCAGTGTTGGCTTAAATCACATTTCTGGCATACTGATGTTTGGTCTATTTTAAATATCAGTAGTGTTATGCTGCAACAAAACTAATGATTTTTCCAAATTCATCTAATAGGCTTGTCTGAGCCTCAACCCAAATAATTTTATTGTCAAGTTTTCCTAAAGACTTAGATGCTTTGGAGTGGTAGAGGTTGTATTTTATAGTGCTTCTTGTGATTCTTAACATTGCCATTGAAGAACAACTGAAGCGGGAATTTTCCAGGTTTTTATTACCTATCTAATGCATTTAAACCTTTCAGATAACGATTTCTAGATTTCCTTCAGATAAGAACAATCTGAATTTTGAGAAGAATCTTTGATTTCTTTTTGCAGCCTGATTCTCCTGAATATAAAGCTGCCTGCAAATTATGGGAGTTGTACTTGCGCACAAAAAATGAATTTGTTCAGAAAGGTGATGCTGAGGAGGATGACGAAGATGAGGAAGGACATGACAATCAAGGCGCAAATTCTGAATTAGTAAGTGTGGGCATGACAGCTGCAGTTGGAGAAAGCCATGGCTGTGTGTACGTCAGCTGCCTCTGAGAGGGAGACTGGCCTCCATATATGAAACAGCATTAAGTCTTTTTGTAGTTAAATTATGCCCCAAAAGGTGTTTCTTATACAAGTTTATTAGTTAATAATTTCACAGCATTGTATGTGTGTTTCACTTTTTCCTAGCAAAAAGGGTTATGAGGTTTTCTTATATGGATAAAACATGGTTCTGGTTTGTTGAAACTAATATGATGTGTGCTTGATACCATGCCAACACTGGGGTTTGATGCAAGCAAGCTTCACGTCTGATGACAGCGTTTTCCAGTGTGTGTTCCCTGCAGTTAGTGCAGCTGTTCCTGGAGTGTTTTATAAGCCAGATATGATGATAGGAAGTTCGGGCTTCTCTGTTTTTTGTAATGTTGGGATGCATGTTTTCATTCATGTTGACAACCAAGTCTGTTCTAGCAATGTGTAATGTATGCCTGGCAGTCTGCGGTGTAAATGTGAAATTAGTTTTCTCATGTTCTTTACCTAAATCCGTAAACAATTGGCAGTCTGCGGTGTAAATGTGAAATTAAAGTTTTCTCATGTTCTTTACCTAAATCCATAAACAATGTTGTTTCCAAAAGTTACATCCATGTTTTGTAGCTGATGTTTTCTGTCTTTGAAAAGTAAGTTAATGTATTTCAGTGCAACTTGAATCACTCCTCTATGGCTGCTATTAAAATTTCTTGTGATTTTTCATTTCTTGTATTAGTCATCTCCAGGTTACCTGAAGGAAATTCTTGAACAGCTTCTTGAAGCAATAGCTGTTGCCACAAATCCATCAGGACGCCTCATAAGTGAACTGTTTCAGAAACTTCCTTCTAAAGTGGTGGGTGTTTTAATATCGGTTGTGTTCTAAGTTGGAAACCTGGACATGTGTATATGTTATACACTATGATGAGCACACTCAGGATGCAGTTCTTTGTTACTGCCTCATCAGGGGCAAACTCTAGCTGTTTTTAGAGCTTTCCTCCCATCTTTTCTCCTGCCCACTTGTTCCCAGCCCTTCGTTGCAGATTGGGGCTTGCCCTGTTCTGCCAGTTTAGGAAATAGGGATTTTTTTGGTGCAGAGTTTTTAATCTTTTAAAATAGGTCTGATTTCACTGTTCTGTTTCAGGGTGTAACAAGTTTAACCAGCAAAATAGATACTCTGAAGACCATCAGCACATATTTGGGTTGCAGGCAGAACCTTTATGTCAGTTTATTGATGAATTATAACACAAATTGAAGCCTAGTGCTATGTTTATGAAGTTTACACTGTTCTTATCTGCAATTCATCTAATAGCTCATTCTATAAGCTTTGTGACTGTTTATAGTAATGTATAAATTATTTTTCTTTTCCAGCAATATCCAGATTATTATGCAATAATAAAGGAGCCCATAGATCTTAAAACTATTGCCCAAAGGATACAGGTACAGTATGAGCATATTAATGTGTCATAGTATAGTCTTGTTTAACAGTAAGCATTCTGAAATTGTTAGAAGCCAAAGTTTATGGTGGCAGGAAGGGCAGTGTGTTTTTCCTCTGCTACTTAAAAATCTGCACACTATGCTGATTTAACATTCTGTCCTGGGTTAATGCTGCAGAAGTAGCTGTGTTGAAGATCAAGCATTGTAAATGGTAGTGTGCTGGCACTGAGCCTGAGAATCTTGGGTTCCTTGATGTTTAATGGTTTAAAGTAGTTCCTTGGCAAGTACTGCTAGTGTAAAACATTGAGATACTGAAGCTTGGCCATGCATTATCATCACCTACTTTTGTTCTAGTGCTATAAATAGGCATTTTGTACTGATGCATTTGTCATCTTACTTCTGCAGTAATTTTAAGTATTGTTCTGTAGTATAATATTTTGTATAATAGTGAGGGATAGCACATAGACTAATTAACTAAAGAATAAAGCCTTCAACATTAAGGTAATCTAATGTATTAAGTATTTTTTTCAGTCTTTTACTTAACAATTGTAAGCACTACAAGAACTTAGCACTTATGTTTGTTACTTTCTTTTTTGATTACTTTTTCTAGATACTTGTCTATTCTCTTAATAAATATGTGCCTGTTTTTTTATAAATGCTCCTTTTAGTCTATATGAATTCTCTTTGCTTTTCACTGTTGACTTAGTTCTCATACTGTCAGAAGATTGCCACTTTAACCAGCTCTGGTTTTTGTTGTATAGAATGGAACTTATAAAAGCATTCATGCGATGGCCAAGGATATAGATCTTCTGGCAAAGAATGCCAAAACCTACAATGAGCCTGGATCACAAGTATTCAAGGTTGTTCGTAGTTTGGTTTGAGTTCAGATTTTCTTTACTACTTTCTGGGCTGATTGATCCTTAAATTAATCTTTTGCATAAGACCCTAAATACTCTGCTTACATTTTAAAAAAAAAAGTAGCTATTAGTGGCTTTTCCTTTTTTTTATATTGCTTTCTCTGGGCTGATTGATCCTTAAATTAATCTTTTGCATAAGACCCTAAATACTCTGCTTACATTTAAAAAAAAAAATAGCTATTAGTGGCTTTTCCTTTTTTTTACATTGCTTTCAGTATAATTGGGGTATATGTAATTTTTTTTTCTTGAAATATATGATTTTTTTTCAATTAAATTTAGTCTGGGGGAATGAGTTACCTGACTTCTTTGGAGGAATGGAGGATCCCTGTAGTTGTGATTGAAGTTGAAATGGCTGAAACTACAGTTTCAAGTGATAGTGGTAGTACTCAGCTGTTACCTTTTTCCAGATTTCAGGAACTGTTTATGGTTCTCATCATAAGCTTGAAAACTGGAGCCATGCCTTCTTTGCCTATTTTTTGAGGATCCTCTTCCTTTTAGCCCTATTTTTGTGATCAAATTACACCTCCTGTCTTTTTCGTACTTAGTTCACCAGTATTTTGTGCACAAATTACACATTGCTGTTTCCATGTACTCTGGAAGTAAGAGAATTTCAGTGTGAAACTATTCCTTTGTGTGCTCGGTTTTTAAGGGCTTTGCAGTATGTATAATGTTATTATGTAAGTGATTCTTGGACTTTGACGATTGTACTTCTGTTTGGATTGTGGTTTCAGGTCCTACTGACATTACTCACCCTTGTAACCTCACTCAAAACTTGTAATCTCTGTTTTTTTTAACTGTTACTCTGTCAGTCCACAGATGTAGAATAGGAGAGAGCAAGCATTGTAAAGCTTGGTAATGGCAGTAGCTTTTTGATTGCAAAGGCACAGAAACTCATGCTTGTTTAGTTCGAAGTTTTTACAGGCTACTGTGGCTGTGTTTCAGGCAGACTTTGTTCTGTTCTTCATTTCTGATGCAAAGTTGTTTTATATCTAAATCTAAAAACCCCTTAAGTTTTTGTTTTAGATTTTTAGATAGATGGATATACCTGACTATAACATTCTTCACTTTCAACATTAAACAAAAAAAATTATTTTAATTGACAGGATGCGAATGCGATTAAAAAAATATTTAATATGAAAAAGGCTGAAATTGAACACAGTGAGTTGGCCAAGTCAAGTCTCCGAATCAGGTACTGCAAATAGAGTTCTTTTGATAAATTCGTGTATAAATCTCTATAGACATTCCTTTGATTTTACTATACTGCAAATAGAGTTCTTTTGATAAATTCATATATAAATCTCTATAGACATTCCTTTAATTTTACTGTGGAGAATATAGTGGGACATAATTGCTTGAAAAATTTGCTTATTTTTGTTTTAAAAGTTATGAATTGTAAAATAGTTTTTGGAAGGAAATTTTTTGTTTAAATTCTTCTGTACTGAAATATTTCCATGATGTACTTGATTGTGAAAAACAGTGTCAGTGGATCTTCTACAACTTAAGCTATGGCGACGTCCACCATATGTGTTTGTAAGTTGTAACAGGAAAGGAACAGTGAGGAACACGGTGCTTTGCTGTGTTTTGCTTTATGAAAATACTGGATATTCTTGAACCTCGTTAACTGGAACATAATAGCTCACAGTTAATTAGGTAGGGGCAGAAACAGGAACAAGACATCAGGCAACAGATACTTAGAGGGAAGTCCCCATTATATAGACTCTCATTTGAAAACCAATTTCTAGCTGTGAAAAGAGGTGCAGGACACTGAAGATTATTAATTAGTGAAGCATATATTTGAACAGGCAGGTATAAAACCCTGTTGATAGCTCTCTTTGTTTCATGGAATGATTTTATTTAAGAAGCAGCATTTTCCTCCTGTGAAAATCCATGGTGTACAGAGAAGTGATGCAGTCATTTCAGATTTTCTTATCTGAAATGCAGTTAGATTTATTCTTGTATAAACTTTTTACTTACAAGTAACACTCAAAAGTAGGTTTAGATATTATTTGCCAGTATGAGCTGTGTCATTTATCTAAAAGTCATCCAAGGTATTAGCAAAGTCCTTACAAGGTGAACTATCTTTATGTATTTGAGCTGTTTACTGGTATTTGATGCTGGAAAATAGCGCCTGTCCTTTCCTGCAGAGGTTTGTATGGTACAACTGAGAACACTAGCACTCCCTTACTTTACAGAAAGGCAGTTTAAATTAGTTTGTTGTCTGAAAAATATGTAGATGGTGTCAATGTTGAAAAGTACTGCCTAGGATTATTATGTGTGAAAGAAATGGAAGATACCTGATTGATGTTTACTATTTGTTGCTTAGAGATACTCAGCCTGTGTAGTGGTTTTTCTGTTTCATTTGTTCAGCGTTAACATGCTTCCCGTGTTTGGATGAATCATTGTTGGAGCATATAAAAATATAAAAGCAGAAATACTGTTAGAGAGTAATTCCTGACACATATTTTAATAATTTTCCTTCTTAAAAGTATGTGTAGTGCCAGAACACCGTGATTCTACAGGCACTGAATATACGTATGTGTTTGCTTTGCAGTAACTAGAATTACATCTAGGCACAGAGGTTTTCTATTTAAATTGTGATTTTATTGTATTTTTCCTCACTGTGTTGGCCATTGATAAAGCTCAGGATGTCACAAATGTGTGTCATGTTTAATTTTGAGGCTTAACTGTTTTTCTTCAAAACAAAGCTGTTTGCATAAGAAGGGATGACAGATAAATCACACTGATATTTGTTAGCTGAATTCCTCTCTTGCACTGCCAACCCATTTCCACTTCTCAGCTGCCTCATTCTGGATGTTCTCTTATGTACTGTGCTCTCAACAGACCTGCAAATCCTGAAGTAAGCTGAATGTCAGAATAATTGACAGCTTCCTTCTTTGTTTCTCTAACTTGGCAAAAAAAAATTATAAATGTTTGTAATGCCTGAAGCAGACTACAATAATGATGGCCTGAATGCAAAAAAATTTGGGGTGAGAGAAAAGTATCATGAAAACCAAGCCATCCACCTGCTATTCTGCATGTCACTGGTTGCTTTTTTAATTGTTCCTTTTTTGTTTCTTTTTATTGTTATTCTTTTTTTTTGTTTGTTTGTTTCTGCTGAATCTGCATCACAATCATTATTTTTTAATTTAAATTCCTAACTGCTTAATTGTCTCCAAGGGATGTCTCCTTTATCTATTGTGGATTTTGATAAAACACCCCCATAAGTTCATTTAAAGTTAATTTACTGTATTTTTCTTCTGAATTTACATCTGGTTTTCTTTGTCATTGATGGATCAGACTCAAATTCATCATAACGCTACTAACCTGAGTTCTACAGACGTGTTGCCTCTGTGTTAAGAATCATGCTTTTCTATCACAGAGTTTGTTGTATCCTTTGTCATACTAAATTGCTCTTTGTCAGTGCATTTAACTGTCCTCCCTTAAATAAAGTGACAATAAAGCTGCTTGACAATATGCACTGTCAAGCAACTTCACAGTGATTTTGTGAAGTATTGGTAAAACACGATTGAATCTGTATGATTAGCTTTATCTGGATGCTAAGGAACATTTTGTTGGCTGCTTTCACTGCTGTTGTAGGCTGAGCTGTGTGTATAGCTATTAATCCTCAATCTAAATGTTGCCTTCCTCTGACTTTTTAAACAAAATCAATATTAATGCTGAAGCACTAAATGTATCTTAGTATTGCTTTACTTTTGGCTTTAAAACATTTTATGTCTGTCTCTGACCCTTTTGGCTGATCTATCAAAGTAATTCTGTAAAAAGCTTTATCCTTGCTGTGTCTTTTCTTGGGTCTAAGGTGGGCCTCTTTTTTTCCTCTTTCCTTGGCTTGTCTCTTCTGCCTTAAGGACTCCATCAAATTTGACTGCTTCCAAGCTGACAGGTCCTTCCTCACAGGGTAAAGGCAGTGTTGGTGATGAGAGGAATTCTTCTAACAAATATTATCGGTAAGTAAATCATGGACTTGGAGGAAAAGCTGGGTCGTCGTCATGCGGAAATACTAAAATTATTTTTTTTTTCTTTAGTTGAGGATGCTCTTCAATATTTGAGTCAATATTTCAGTCAAATATCTACTAAGAATGATTTAATAAGCTACTTTGCTGCAATTACTCTTCCATGTTTGATTTTGTTTAACGTTTCAAAACACCTGTTGGGAAATACTCTGTATGCAATTATTTCCTTAGAAGTGTTCTGAAGAACAATATGTTAAGCTTCATTACAAAATAAAGCAGGTGAAAAATAACATGGAAAAGTGTTGTAAACCTAGAAAAATTATATTTAGAGACTCAAAAGAATAAGTAGGACTAAATAATTAAGAGATGGATGATGGAAACCAGTGAAGCCTGTAAAAATAAACTGTTGCATTTGGGATGTATTTGTGGCAAACTTGCAGGGTAGACTGGATTACTGCAGACTTTCTGGTTTGTTCTTTCGGTCATCAGTTGAGAATTTCTGTACCTAGCAGAGTTCTCATGTCTACAGTCAGTGGGTTATTGTCTTGAAACCGTACTAATCCTGGCTAATTCCTTGCGTGTATGCTCTGAAACTGGTCATTTTAAGCAACCCATCTGCTTTTTCCCAGTCAGGGCAAAGTTGAGCCCATTGCTGGAGGTCCCTGAAGAGCTGACCTAGTAGAAAAGCAGAATGTCAGGCATAGTTTATGGTGTAGGTGTGAAATGCTGTGACCCAGGTTTGGGACAAAAGGGAGGAAGAGACGGGTGCTGAAGAAGTCTTGGTGAGACCATAGCCAGTGTGGGTACTGATTTACTCCACCTAGGAAGCTGCTTCACATACAGGCACTCTGTGTGCTGAAAATGGCTAAGGTGGGGATGGGGGAGTGAGAGAAGGTAGCACAACAGTTTACTGTATGCTGAATTCCTGCAGGTAGACAAATATCTATAAAACAAGATCAAATAACAAAGTTATTAATTGGGAGGAACTTGTTATCAACCCCCTTCTCCCTGAGTAATTCAAATGCTGAAGTATTCAAGATAGGACAGTAGATAAGATAGCTTGAACTCTAGCTTTCCAATTGTGTGTCCAGTTTTTCAGTTTGATGGACCGCCTCTTAAAATACAGGCAGACTCATGGGTTGTTAACAGTTTCTCTTGTTAAGGGCTTCGGTCTTTTCTTGCATAGTCATGTCTGTATTCCTGATAACGTAGGCGACAGTCATGAGCTTCATTTGTTTACTTACACACTCTGCGTGACTGTTAACCATTAACATTATACCTTTCTAAAATTGAACGTTTTTTTCTTTTTTATAGTAACAAAAGATCAGCCCAAGGGGATCGCTTGTCAGCAATAACCATGGCATTGCAATATGGATCAGAAAGTGATGAGGATGCAGCTTTGGCTGGTAGGAACTGAAATGCAGTTTCTCTATTTAATTAAAATATTTGGAATAAGCAAAACTGTAGCACTCCTGATGCATTCAAATATCTTCATTTCAAAAATATTTTGCAGTGTTTCCAAACTCAGCATGTAGTTCTGTTAAATCAAATCCCTGTTTCCTCTAAGTACGAATTTATGAATGTATAGCTGGTAAGATAGGGTAGGCCAAACTTGCTTGTGTGTTTTGAATTTAGTGTGTGTGTGTTTCCAAGTATACTTATCCAAGCTTTAGGAAACTCTTGCTTGTTTTTATTCCTTCTGATATGAAACAGAAGAGGAGACACTGGAGAAGACATTGGGTGCTTCTTGCAGTAAAAGAGATTTACAGTGCTGCAATTGTTTGAGAGAAATCTCATTTACACTTACTCGCACTGGCTTGTTCTCTCTTGCTCTCTTGTACCATTGCGTCTTCTAAGTACCTGTTAGGTTGGTTTTTTTTTTAAGGTGAAGATAATCTAGATGAGGTATAAGGATAGATAAATGTTAGAACTTAATTTAGAAATATCTGGTCTAGCCTAGCAGTCATGAAATCTTGTACGAAGGCTCATGTTAAAACAAAAGCACATGAAAATGCATGCCTTCATACAGCATCCTTAGTTTCATAATAAGCATGCTTTAGCATTATACTATAAACATATATACCATCATATATGCATTATATCGGATATTTCAGTATTGGTCATAAATTGTTATAGGTTGTCTTTTAAGTTAGCCTGTCTTGATAGTTACATTCTCAGTAACTTGCATTCATCTCAGAGCAGGCTTCTGAAATGTTTTGTACGTATACTGTTGTTTTATTTTTTGTTTACATTATTTCTGTATTGATGTGAAATGATATATCTCTTCAATATGTATTTTTTCGGCATTTATTTCACACGTGGTAATTGAACTGTGCTCACCACTGTTTTCTAGTGGATGGATATGCTGTAGAATTTTTCGATCATTTTAGATTTTGCTGGAAGCATAAGCATTTTTATTCCTGGTTACCCCAGAGTTCAGTTATTGCTTCAGAGCAGCTGCTTTCTGGGAGGTGTGAGGAGTATTTATTAGCTTGGTTCAGCATGATTGTTAGCTGCTATTTTTGCAAATTGCAATTCTGTAAAAACACATGGCTTTTTATGTCTTCATGTGACTTAAATTCTTGAACTGATTTAACCCCTTTCAAGAACCACCTTTACCATGGACATTATTGTCATTTTCATGGGGCCTTTTGTATGCATCTGAGATTTTTGCCTTGCTGCTGTTGAAGCTCTCCTATTTTTATTGCGTTCACATAAGGGGCAATGTCACCCTTAAGATTTTCTGTCCCTCCAACATACTACATGGCCATCCCTATGCTTTCAGTCTGCGGATGAAAAAGGATTTTCATTTAAACCAAGTGGTCTTTTTATTAGTTGCTGTGGTATCTCATCTTTTTTCCTTCCTCTAACATGCATTAAAATAAATGAGAACTAGGCTGCATGACAGAACATTAAGAGAACTTTCTCCTTCTTGATACAGAGAACTAAATCTTTGTGAGCTTCTTTGATTGTAGCAGTTGCCTAAGCAATGAACGATATCTGTTTTCAACTTGGAGTTTTTCCTCACAGTTTCGGAGGGTGTCATGGTATGATGGAGCTTGTAGATTTCCAGCTCAAATGTACTAGGACATGAGCAGCTTCTGCAGCTCCGTTGCTTCTCACTATAAATCTATAAAGGCAGGCATAGATGGTCATTGTGTATTACTTGTAAGTATTTCATTTTGTAAACAAAGCTATTTTATTTATTTTTATTTCATTTATAAATGTTTTAAGACTGGATGCTGCTTTCGGGTTTACTGGCGTTCAAGAAGCATGTTGATGTGGTGCTTCGGGACATGGTTTAGTGCGTTAGGTGGTGTTGGGTTGACGGTTGGACATCATGATCCTTGAGGTCTTTTCCAGCCTTAATGATTCTATGATCTATCTTCAGTTAGACTTTGAGCATTCACTCTTATTAAGGTGCTTTGGGACCACAAAGGAGACAGTGTTTAAAGCAAATCATTTACTGGATAAAGACTGATTTTCTTCCCTGTACATTCAAATACTCTTTTCTCTCCCTGCTCTTTTTCTACCTCATCGTTGAGTAAGAGTACATGAATATGATATATATATTTACATCTGATAATAAAGCTTGGTTCCAGTTGTAAATTAGAGGGCTTCCTCCTTTTGCAGTGAAGTCAATTTAATATCACTCCATTATTAAGCTGTCCCTTCAGTCACTGTGGTATGGAATGAACAGCAGGAAATACATTTTTGTCTGGGACGGTTGAATAGCGTATATTTAGTGGTTATGGTTTACTCCATTTGTTTTTGGTTGTGGGTTTTTTTTCCCCTGTATCTGCTAACTGTAGTTGTCGTAACAGCTGTGTGAAAGGGGAATAACTGTCTGTTACTCTCTACTGCCAGATTGTGCTCGGTGGGGATATGGGGCCTGGTGCTACTGCATGCTATAGAACCTACAGTCTTGCGTGAGATTTGTTTGTTCTATAGCAAAATATGGATTTTTCTGTCTTCTGATCTGAATAGTACATTCTTCTTCAGTTCTTAAGATAAGGGGTTTCATATTAGGAGAACACTATCGTTTTGTGAATGTGTAAGAATATATAATGTTTGACACATCACTTGTAAGGAACATACACATCACAATGAAAATGTTTATAGCTGTATTACAATATTATGTAAACACTTTCCTTTTAGCGCCTGTTTAATTGAGTTTGATGTTTATTTTAAGGAATGCCTTGTGTTCTAATACAAAGGAAGTACATTTCTTGTTTAGGGTATTAAACTGCTTTGTTGCTGGCTGACACATGTCAGAGAACAGTAATATATTTGACTGGTTTCTTATTTTTCTCTTTCATGAAAACAAGTTCTGCTTTTTCTATTCTGTTTCTTGCTTTTTGTTGAAGCACTTGGAATGGAACTGTTTGAGTAAACAAAACCAAAGTCACTATTTTGCTGCATAATCTGTTTTGGAGACTTACTTTACCTGATAGCATTCTATTAGCCGTTAACATTTATCTCCATGTTCAGGTTGATGTGTTAGGTCCAGGAAAACACAGTGCTACCTCCAATCTTTTTTTTCTACCTGAGTTATTCTGTCCAGCTCCTGCTTTGAAGGCTACTATGTAGTGGATGCTAGGCCATTAAGTGATGCTGATTGGCATATAGCTACATAATTGGGATCATTCTGAGTGTCTTCCCTGAATCAGTAATGTATGCCTTCCTAATGTGTTTGCCCAGCTACTGATGTCTGCTTGTGTTTTAGCTTGCATCTAACTTGTCTGGTAGATCTCGTACATCACATACTCTCATAGACCTGCAATGTCAGACTGCAGAGGAAAAATGATAGTACTATATTGTTATGCACTCAGTGTCCCCTGGCTTTGTTATCATTTCCACATATCTTTACTGAACTTGGATAGAAAGCTTGAAACATTGCCAGCCTCCACTGAGCAGTAATGAAAATGCCAGCTGGAAACTTGGCGTGAGTGTTACAGAACTGTCTTGTGTAACTGAATTACCCAGTGTGTCATCTGCCAAGCTTTCCTTCAGACTGTAACTCGTGAGGGGTGAATAATTTAACTCTAGTACGTGCAAAACCACATAAATTTTATGTTATGCCTGTCTGCAAAGTACAAATTATACCATTTGTGTTACTGAGAAACATTGGTCATTTATTGCTTCCCATCCTGTATTTCCAGTACCAGTGGCTTTTAATTTCTTTTGTGTTTCTGTTGCTCATATAATGTTTTTCCTAATTTTATCTGCAGTAAATGTTAGTTCTTCATAGACTCTCATTCATACTAATCCTGAAGTGTAATATATGCTTCATAGAGATAACTGGGAAGGTTAACTATAAATTTGTAAATAGTTTATTATAAAGTATTTATGGTAATTATATAGTAATTCTAAAATATTTATTTCTCCTTCATTTTGCTGCATGTATTAGAGGTGTACCTTAAGGTTACAGTGCCATTTTTTCTGCTAAACCTTTTGTATTGAGCTGTGACTAATATGGTGCAAAGGATTATAGAAGTTTTGAAGTCACCTTTTTGATATATATATATGCAAAAATTCATTTTTAATTCATGCAGTTTGCTTAACTAGCTACGCACCTGTGAAAATTCCAGACACTGTTTGTCAGTTTGTATTCTTGTAGTGAGCTCTTGTCAGATAGCAGAATGGCAGTAGTTCAGTATGCAAGTATACGTGGCAAAAATACCAGTATTAATGGTTCGATGGGTAAATAAGGATGTAGCTGGTTTATAGGTAGTGTGTGGTTGAGTAGTCCTGTGAGGTAGACTCTCATATGAACACTTCTCAGCACTGCTGTATGTAGGTGCCGAGGATATATTACCAGTGAGAGAACTGAAGTCTTGTCTGGTAAAAAAGCTTGCAATACCTAGATAAAGTGCTTTTTTGTCAGCTTGAGGATCATGAGATATACTTTTTTATGTCCTTTTCTGAGGTGTGAATCTGACTGCCAGACAGAGTCAGACCCTCACTTGAGGGACTACTTTTTCTTCTGGTTTACATCTTTATCGATTTGAAAAGTCAACCAAAAAACCCACTGTGAGTTGTCCTGCTGAGCTTTCAATTTTTTCTTTGTCTCTGTGCAGCTGCTGCTCGTTATGAAGAAGGCGAATCCGAAGCAGAGAGCATTACTTCCTTCATGGACACTTCTAATCCTCTTTATCAGCTCTATGACACAGTTAGAAGTTGCCGAAATAATCAGGGTCAGCTCATATCTGAACCTTTTTTCCACTTGCCCTCCAAGAAAAAGTATCCTGATTATTATCAGCAGATTAAAGCACCTATTTCATTGCAGCAAATCAGGTAAGAAAACAGAATGCAAACTATGTCTTGTGGGAAACTATTCAAGGGTTTCTTTTAATTCCAGAATCCTGTCTTGTGGTCAACTTGTTGATACCTAATGCAGTGTATACCATCTTTCCTCTATATTTGGTTGCTTCTTGTTTCGACTCAGTCTGCAACGGTCTTTTCATCGTCTTTTATAGATGGCTGTTGTTTGGTTTATTTTCCATGGAGTTTCATTTGTAATGTGCCTGCAAAGTTGCCATATCAATATTTCTGAAGGCTCGATGGGCAGCAGAGTTGGGGTTTGTCAGAACTCTCATTATTCTCTTTACCTGACCCTGATGGCTTGGTTACCTCTTACTGCCATGATTTTTAAATTAGTAGTCTTCAGCAATCTGAATTGTAGACAGAGAGTTGCAATTACGTTCCTTTTGTCTAGGTCACAGTATAACTCTGGAGAGTAACTATTTCCATTCGTGGTGTAGCTAGTCTGGACTGCAGTAAGCTGTGCACTGCTTATAGATCGGTGAGCCGTGAAAGGTTCTTCACCTGGCGGAGCACAGTTGGATTAAAAGCCTGAGTAAAAGAAGTGAGCAATATCTTTCCTTAGCAGACCGAGATAAGCTAACACGATGGATATATGTCCGGGTTCTGAGGGCATTAATAGGCCTCAAAGGCACTGACCAGTCTTGGGCGGCCCTGGCCTCCTGCCCAGTGGCCCCAGTCCCTGCCTGAGCTACACTGCAGAAGTGCTCATCCTCCAGCTTTAGTGAGCGAGGACTGGACCCTAACACTGTTCATGTGTTCATAACCCACTCGAATACATAGGTCTGTAAATTTTCGTTATACCATAATATGATCTTCTAGACTTGGTATAATTGTTGAATAAGTAACGAAGTTTTACAAACACACTTATCAGAGGGTGTTTTGCATGTGGTGGGGAATAAGGATGGAGCTGCCACGCTGGCAGTCTATCCATCAGTGGCTTTAAAGCATTTTTTCTTATATCTTAGTACAGCTGGTGGCTTGGCAAAGAAAGTGTCTTGTATTGAACAACGCACAAAATGTACTTGATGGGGAAAAAAAGAAGGTGAAATTGAGAAAAACCATTGACAGTTGTCAGGGAGCTTTTTGTCAGAATGTACTGAAGAGTATCAGCTCAAATTATGTATAAATAGATTTAATTAGGAGAGACCTTCCATTAAAAATATACTTGATATCAGTTCTAGGACAAATAATTTGCTGTAGGGAGGTGGCTGCATTTCTGCTTTCCTTACAGTGTAGGCAGGTTGCATCTGGCTATGTGAGCAGTACAGAAATTGCACGCAGATGCATGAAGAGCTGTAGAAAAAAAAATGACTTATTGCCTGAGAGCTTAGAAAATAAAAAGAGACAGACAGTTTCTTTAGAAATAGTGTTTGTAGCTCACAAGTACAGTACAGTATTTATAATAGTCCAACTTCATTTAGCAAATTCTGAAATTCAACTGTTCTTTAAATTACCACATAATCTTCACTTTTTACTCTACCTAAAAAGCCTTGAAGTCATGTATATGTGTAATTAATTGATGTGCTTTAGGGGAAGCTGAAGCTGGTGTGGTTTTACTGATATTGAAAATATGTCTTTAGGGATTCAAAACTGCCACTCATTAGAAGTGGAGGTTTTTTGTGGATTTTTTTTTTTTTGATGGTGGGGTGTTCTGTGGTTTTTTGGGGTTTTTTTTGAGGTGTACATACAAAGCACATATCTTCTGTTCACAGATTGGGACAGCAAAGTTAACTGTCCTAGTGAAAAGCTGAAGGTGTTGGAGTAAAGCCTTTTTTTTTCCTGGCTCACATCTGTTTCACTTTGGCATCTGGCTGCCTAGGCTATGATGCCAGACTGAACTGTGAAATATGTGGCTGTTGCAGATTTTACAGCTAGTCGTATTTCAGGAGTCTGCATGTGTTAAATGCAGGAAAATCCTTATAAAGTAATATGTGATTTCTAGAGGGTATGGGTATGTTTTGTTTTAATGAGATGTGCATTATACCTATCCCAGCCTCTCAGTCACTTTATGAGCATTATGAACCTCAGTCACTTGAGCTGAGTGCTGATCCTGAGCTGATTAGCTCCTCCTGATGGCTTTAGTTTCCTTCTGACTTGCTCTTTACAGAGTCACAGAATAGTTGAGGTTGGGAGACCATCAAGTCCAACCCCTGAGTCACCCAGAGCCAGTTGCCCAGGGCTATATCCAGTCAATTTTTGAATATCTCCACAGATGGAGACTCCACAACATCCCCAGGGTTTGACCACCCTTGCAGTGTAAAAAGAAAAAAAAAAAAAAAGGTTTTTTTTGTGTTTTTTCCTTGTGTTCAGCTGAAATTTTGTGTGTTTCATGGCAATGTTGGTTTGGGCTTAGTGGCATTATGAAACCTGTAACCTACCTTTTAAACTATTTTCTTCATTTTGCAAAGTTCCTTATGTTAAGAAGGATATTCTTCCAAGTTTCATGCTTTCAGGCACAATTAAATCACCATAAATCATTTCATAGAAATTTCTCTTCAATTCTAGCGTATAAAGTTTAGTTTGTAGTATGTTGGTGGTCACTTGCTGTTGAATAGAGCCATGGATTTGGTTAGTTTTAGCCTCCCTTTGCAAAATAAATTGATGTTTATAAAATCTTTCCAAGATTGGTGAGATGGGGTTTTTTTAAAATTTATTGTGAAACTGCGTCTCATACTGTAAATCCAGAAAAGGCATGATACTTTCTACTGAATTTGAGTATAATAAATCTGTTCAAAGTACTTCTGTGAATAACCTTCTTAATTAATCATCCTATTGTTTGCTGATGACAAGTGCATTGAAGAGGTAAGGGGTTATTTGCAGAGGAGACCAGGATTACTTTTATGCCTGTGCATTGTTCGTTCTTTGTGTGTGTGGTTGGATTAATCTTTCCTAACCATATGGGCTAAGTCTTGATTTTCACTTTTGTTGTCAGGCCTTTCATGAATTCAGCTGTAGGTTGTTTGCTTAAAATCAGATGGGCTGCAACTTGCTTATTTGGTTGTGGATAAATAAATGCTGATAGAAGCAAGATTTTATCCTGGTTAGATAGTTTGGATGATAGCTCATCCTTCCTTTTTAAGACAATGGTTTTTTGTCTTTTGGCTCTAGGTTAAGATTTAGAGGAGTAAGATATAATTAATCAGATTTTCTTAACTTGTGAGCTGCTGTGGTCCTCACCTTCTCCATCAGCTTAAGGATTTTTTTGTTCTACAGGGTCATGAGAGAGCAGAGAATCAGTGCGCATAGAATGATATATTTAAGACTAATGGCAACTTCATATGTTTTTTCTGCTTTTTGGTGCTTCATGGTATAGACTGCTGCATTGTAATGTGCGTAGGTCACTGCCTAAATACAAGCAGATGAAGCTAGCGTGGGATACCAAAGCTACGCGAGTAAGTGGTGTATTTTTAGATGAAGCATGTGATAGTGGTGTTCTGGGGTCTGCGTGAGTTACTTCTGTGCCTCTGGGAGGAGAGGTAAAGTAAATCCCAGATTTGTTAGTGTCAAGTGGCTTGGGATCTGCTGATATGAAGAGTCACCAGTTTGTCTTACTGTACCATGAAGTCATACAGGACCAATTTAAAATTGTCTTTTTGTAAAAAGAAAATAGTCGCAGGTAGGATATATTCCCTAGGAAACACTGTTGCCTCGCTTGTTCTGCCTGTAGCTTGCTTTGAATTTGTTCTGCTTCAGAGGATGACAAGTTTCCCCTTTCCTCAGTTTGATAAAACTGGCACCTAAACATATGGAATTTGATTGAGCAGGATCAATTTATTTATAATATCATGCTGACAGCGTTACGTCATGGTTTCTGAACTTACATGTAATAAGATAAGGCTTTAAGATCTCAGGAGGATGGTCGTTGATGTTGAGTTTTTTAGCCAGTGTAATCCTAGACCTTCAGTGATTCTTTCAGGGCATTGCTTTTTTCTTCCCCCTCTGCCATGCTGACATTAGTACGGTTTTAAGTTGGGTACAGAATAACTCTGAATAAAGAGGAGTAGTACAAAGTGGCAGTAGGGAGAAGCATTTTGAATTGAAGAAGCAGTACTTCAATTTAGATGTAGTCCTTTGGATTACTCTTTCAGAAAGCTGAACCCAGACCTCATGCAGCAGCAATCAAAATATGAACTTGCAATTCTATAATTCTAATGTATTAAATTAATGGGAAGTCTAGAAACTTTTACAGTTTTGTTCTTCCTGCTGTTCAGTCTCTCAAAGCTCGTTTTAGTTCTCTGGAAGTGCACAAGAATGTTTATAAACTACATGCTACTAATATTTAAGCAAAATTTGAGCCAATTTTTTTTCATGCACACTTGCTTACTTGCAAGAGGATGAACTGCGGAGTAGATCTGAAGAGGACTTTATCCCAGCTGGGCAGTTACGGTTTCTGAAGCATGATTCCTTGTCCTCTAGCAATTGTCTTTCAGTAAAGAACATTGAGACATTTTAGGTGTTTGTCTTAAGTATTTAATAGGCAGTTGTGGTAGTCTTCACTTTGTTAAATGCTCTGTTAGAACCTAATTCTGCAAATCTGTCAGTAGAGTTGTCACTTGGAAACAAATTGTGCTGATGCCGTCTGCATCCAAAGGGAGAAAAAAGTCTGTTGGTCGGTATTTCTCTCCAATACTGCTCCTTAACTGATTTGTACGCAGGACTTGCTTTTTAAATTTTTTTATGTTTTTAATCTCTAAAGTAGTTTAGCTGACTTGGGCACCTTTTTCTAAAGAGGCAGAATTGCCTTTAGACATTATTTTTGTTTTCCATTAATCCTTTGAAAGTTTGAATCTACTTTATAAACATTTGTAATAACATCAGAAACAGGGAAATTACTGCTTGTTTGCACACTTAATTACCCTGTGTGCCACGACAAATTAGAATGTTCTTAATTCTGTTTTGAAAAAGTGAAAACTCACTTTTGATGTTTTTGATGAATACAGGCTTATTATTTGGGTTTTTTGATGCAAGTTTTTTAAGCCTTTCTACTCTGTGCTTTCTTGAGTATTCTCTTAATGACATATTAGCTTTTGTAACACCAGCAAGTGTTTATGTGCTGAAGTCCTCTAATGGCTTGGCAGTGTTTTTGTTGAGAATTAATGACATACATTTTACTCTGTAGATTTTGCTTTCTGTACCAGAGAGTGTTCAGATTGGCTGGAGAAGAGATAAGGTGGCCTGTAGTGTTTGTTACCAGACAGTGGCAAGAGCATGAAATAGCCTCACTGTTTACATCCTCAGTATTTGTGAGTGTATGCAACCTACGGCAAAATAATCCTGAATTTAGTGGGCTTTTTATTTTAACTTTTAAAATACCAGTCACATATTCTTTACATATGCAAATAATTGTTGCTGCAGTTTTACAAGGAGAAATGGAGGCTGACTTTGCCTTTTCTTCCTGGCAATTTAAGTGGTACCCAAACTCTTTGATTTTGGGGTGTGTGTGTTTGGGTTTTTATTCTTCTTCTTATTATTATTATTTTTTTTTTTTTACTAATCTAATGAAAATTATATCGGTAACTTGCCTTTTTTGGAATGGCAGAGTGAAGCTGACAGGAAAACTTTTGTTTCAGTTTGAAACATTAAAAATAGTGTAAAAAGTAATGCATAAAGGTTTGCAAGACACTGATGTCTTAAAGTCTTAAAGATACATGAACCTAAAATGGTTTGTTTTAAATGAGAGCATCGACAGGTAATTTTCTCCACATCTTACATTTAGGATATTTGTCCAAAATGTCTTGCTTTTCTCATAGTCATTGTGGACATACTAGTTCTTCAGATCTGAAATAAATGAAGAAGAAATATGCTACATTTCAGTAAGGCACGTGCAGCTGCCATTCTGGCAACATGCAGTTAGGTGGATGTTTCCTGCAAAATATATTTCCATCACAACAGCTTTATGGACACATGTGCACTTCTCAGTAATTTTTATAGCAGTTGCAGCTCTGTGCCACGTGTAATCCAACCATGGCTTCCTCGGCTGACCAGTGAAGTGTCCTGTTTAACTCAAGTTGAACACTTTTACTCTTTGTTTTCTGGTTCAGCTGTCAAGTCACATTGGCAGGTAAGGTTTGGGACTAAAAGATATTGTATTATGTCGTATTATATTGTATTCATTTTGTGGTAGTGCTTGTGCTCCATTAGGCAGGTTCACATTCACCTAGGTGCTGTAGACCCAGACTAGGCTTAAAGGTGGTGAGCAGGTTCAAAGGTGGTGTGTAACCAGTGGATGGGACAGGCAGGCGGCTCAGGAAGGAGGTGTGAAAGAGGATGACCACGTTTCGCCGTTGTGGTAGGATTTGGGGTTTTTTTGTTGTCGTTGCAGGTTACTATTTTCTGTTGTGTTTGTGGAAGGTTTAAAAAGGTTGGCTAGAACTTTCACCACTTGTGCGAGAAAATATGGGAAAACACAAGTTATTGGCAGACTTAGTGCACTGGTTCATCTGTTCAGCATATGAAAAATGACCTTTTCTGTTGTTAGTCCTTTTCTTACTATTTTAATGTGAAGCACGCTTCTACGGGTGACACAAATCAATACCAGGTGATTTTAAGAGAAGGCAAAAATTGGAAGGAATTAGTATGAGAGGTATTGGGCGCTTTGATTCTCACTGAAGATGAGTGGAATCGATGTTGTGTAGGCAAGGCAGCGTTTGTGACTGTGCAGAGCTAACCCGTTGCATTGACATCACACCCAGGCCCTATGGGTCACAGCTGCCTCGTCCGTGCCACATCTCATCTGAGTATGAAAATAGGACTTCAGTCTGCACAGCTTTCAAGAGGGCATCTTTAAGAGGAGATATGTTTCCCTAATATAGTTACAAATGGAACATGTTACTGCAGCATCAGAAAAAGAAAACACATTCCTGTAATTAGAGCTCTTTGGACATTGATTTATTGTTAAAGTGAAAATGTTAAAGAACTGTATTATAATGTGTAACTTGTGAAATATCTGATTGGTATTTCTCTTTTGCAGAACCAAACTGAAGAACCATGAATATGAAACTTTAGATCAGTTGGAGGCTGATCTGAACTTGATGTTTGAAAATGCCAAGCGCTACAATGTTCCCAATTCTGCCATCTATAAAAGAGTACTGAAAATGCAGCAGGTTATGCAGGTAAGTGGATTAGAACAATCGAAAGAATCTAATTCACACATGAAGGTATTTCCCTAATGAATGTTTTTCCAAACTAATTTTTAACTAGACCTGTATTTGCAGTAGTATTTTCTTGCTTAGGGGGAAATATGGGAATGGAGAGCATCACAGAGTGATTTTTCTTCAGCACACATGCCGCCTTCTGTGGTTTCTTTTGATCCCTTTTATTCCTTACTGTGACTCTTAACCCAATGAAGTGGTGAGAAAATTGATAGTGTGGGGTTTTTCTAGGGTTTGCAGGTAATTGGAGGATACTAAAACACTTCAGATTTCATGAAGTGTTCCAGCTAAGTGCAGTCTGAAATGGCATTGTTTTCAGATTGATTCCTCAAAAACTTTTCTGATGGTTGAAAAGAGTTAGACTACTGTTTTGTGTCAGTCAACTTGTATTAAATAAATCACTGGAAATATTTTGATGGTGGTTTAGTCTCAAAACCTGTGGTTACATCTTTCTTTGTACGTCTGATCTGTTCTGTTGTTTAATATTGTTCTGCAAGTGTCCAGCAGTGAGTTTGGCTTCAAGGATTTCTTCTTTTTTTCAGGCAAAGAAGAAGGAGCTTGCTAGGAGAGACGACATTGAGGATGGGGACAGTATGATTTCTTCTGCTACATCTGATACTGGAAGCTCAAAAAGGAAAAGGTATGCACTTCTGTAATTCCGGCAGACCATTACATTGCTGCATCTTTTAGTTGTTAAAGAGAATATTAAGCTATGGTTTAAAGCATTTGTGTAAAGATTTGTAATTATGAAACTTAACCTCATTAAGTGTTGGTTCTAATTAACTCAAAACTATTTGCTGACTTTATTTTTCTTTTTTGGCATATCAGTTGGCAGTTGTCAACATAACTTCAGTTCTGTAAGCAGCATGGACACTGTAGTTGCACTGAATTAGGTACTTTTGTTAATGGATTTCAGGATTTTTATTTGTGTTTTATTTTTTTAGCCTCATGTGGACTGTCTTCACAGGTTGTTAGCGATTCTTTCTTCTTTTCTACTCTTCTCCAATATATGACTATATATGTAATTTGGGTAGCAATTTCAGAATACATTGAAGTTAACACTGTAGTTGAATGAATTTTTTTAAAGTTTATAGTATTACTCTACAAATATTTTTATTTGGTAAAGATAATTTTTTTACCATAAATGACAAATGGTGTAAATATTTCCATTTTCCATGACCTGAACTCTGCTTGAGGAGCTTTCATCATTAATGTTAGAGGACTGTTTCCTTCTCTCTTCTGAATTTGCACTGTTCAGTTACTTACCCGTCAGCAACTGGGGAGAAGAGCGTATTTGACAAATAGATAAACTGAGTATTATAGATTGATTATTTTGGATACTGCAAAGTAAACAAAATTCACAGTGATTTAAAATGTACTCTTGTAGTGAGGCAATAATGATGGTTTATAGAAAGTATTCGTTAACAGTGATAGCTGTTGTGTAATTAACATTAATGACGTATTTCACTCCAACATGCGCTGGTTTCTCTAGTCTGCCTCGTGGTATCTTTTGAAATGACTTCCAATGTCTGATAATATTATTGCAATAGTAGTAACTGCTGGTGTAAAACTGTAGTTCAACATCTTTGGTGTTGCTGGTGACCTTTGACTTCCTGTATTTTCAGTTGTTTTTGTAAAAGTGACGACAGTTGTGGGGGGAGGAAGGGAATAAAGTAGAGCATCAGCAATGATTCACTTAAGAGCAATCAAATAAGTGCAACAATGTACACTTGTAAAAAAAAAAAATCTCCAGAGAGAAAATGTTGACATGGATTTAGGAGGTGGTACAATCTAGAGATGCTAGGAATACGAAAAGTAGTGGAATGGTTAAGACAGACCACAGTACCAAATGGAGATCAGGAAGGAACAAATTGTAAAATTACTAGTTTTGTGATCTTCAGATTCAAAGAGATCTACTAACCTAATTAAGCAAGTCAAACTGTCATCAGTGTCCTTTCAACCCTGTGCTACTTTTGATCACCTTATGCAAGGGAATACTGAAATGCTTAAAAGAAAAAAATCTGTCAGGCCTTGTCATCTAAGAACAGTAAAAGAGAAAAAAGATGTGTTCATAGGTAAGGGAAATCTTCATGCCCAAAGAGAACCTGAAAATGCTTTTGATGTTGTCAGTTCAGTAGTTATTATCAGTTTCCCTTGCTGAATGATGAGAAGTAAAAGAAGACTGTAGATGCTGCTGACATCAGAAGTGAAGCACTGAGTGGAATTCCAAAATGTTGCTGAAAAAGGAAACTAGTAACCCAGGCAAAATTCATCCCATTGGGAAAATAATAGTGACACGGAAGAAAGTTGTTTGAATGTCCCCTTTTATATATCACATGTGTGACCTGAATCTTTAGTATTGGCTGGCCTTTTACAATGTCTGCTTTTGTTTTGCTTTGCCTGCTTTCATTGAACTAAATATTAAAGCCTGGAAGCATGTTAAAATGTGGAATTTGAAGCGCGTCTCTGTTCTGGCATTGCTCACCTGCTAGTGTGAACCACTAACTAACAGTTTCCAGCAGTGAAGATAATGTGGAAAAAAGTTTTTAACCTATAGAAGGTGAATTTTCTCACATGTTGTGACATAACTTTTCATTAGTTATTTTGCTGACCTCACCAGCGAGAAAGAGGTATCTGAGGCACGAGGCTATGCTGTTTAAGGTATATTTGAAATGTAGGAGGAAAAGACACAGATGATGGAAAACCTGTGATTCAGTCTGGCTTTTAGCAAGTTGTACAGTGATGTTTTGCATATTCTGCAAATGAAGATAGTTTTTGTTGTTGTCTTTGCAGATAATATAGTCAAAGTTTTAACTACCGTTCTCACAGAAATAGCAGTTGGAAGCTGGATTAGAAGTGCTTTATAGACAGTGCGTTTCTAAGAGAGCCATGGTATCTGAGCTGAGAACATACGTTAGCTTGGCATAAGCTTTCCTCTCCCGTATCTGATTTGCTTATAGATCATGTACAGGGAGCCACACATAGCTTTTTCTGATAAGCTGTGTCTTGTTTGTGCTGTCAGATTTCTTGAGACAACTATAATAGCTACCCATAGGGTGACTCTAAAATTTGTGGTGATAGCATGTACATGGCCATTTTCTACCTGGATGTGCAGTTGGTGAGCTCATTTGGCTGTGGCTGACAGATATTTAAGCAATTCAGACCCTTCTTTCTACTACATTCTTGATGTCCTTGTTTTTCTTGTATCTGGTACTGAAGAAGATACAGAATTACTCTGAGATAAATAGCTCAAGTCTTTGATATTCTGTATGCAGCAGAGGTAGTCATGAAGATAGGGGCTGAGGGTTTTTTCCCTGTTCGCACTAGGTCTTGAGGTCTTGGATTCCGATGCCTGGTCCCGACTGATCTGTTTTCTCTGCAGCTGGAAAAAGCTTAGAGCTCCTTTTGACCTTTGCACTTTTGAAAACTGGTTATTTCTTTTATTCTGTAGAACACTTAAGCTCAAGGTGAATGGAAGGAAAATCATATCTTAGAGTTGGTGTCTTGTTTATTTAGCAGACTGCTGTGTACAGTGCTGTCATTATTTGCAAATGAACCTATGTTTCTAATACACTGCCTTAATGTTGAACTTCCTGTGTGTGAGTAGGCGATTGTGGTTGTTTTCTCAGGGTAGACGATAATGTCATTTTGATATTAGTGTTGGAAGTGGGGACAAGAGCCCCTAACATTTATTCTTTTCCTTTTTGTTCTTCTCCTTAACCTAACAGTAAGAAGAATATACGAAAGCAACGCATGAAGATCTTATACAATGCAGTTCTGGAAGCTCGAGAGCCAGGCACAGGCAGACGGCTCTGTGATCTGTTTATGGTTAAGCCATCCAAAAAGGACTATCCAGACTATTATAAAATTATTTTGGAGCCTATGGACTTGAAAATGATAGAACACAACATCCGCAATGATAAGTACCCAGCGGAAGAAGCCATGATCGAAGACATGAAGCTCATGTTCCGAAATGCGAGGCATTATAATGAGGAAGGCTCCCAGGTACTGCTTTGATTCTGCAGTCGCACTTGCCTCTCTGCTTTTTTGCAGACATAGGAGTTATGTTAGGATGGTTTAGCTTCAACTATTACTCACATTATTTATGATTATTGGTTATGGAACTGAAATAGAAATATGACTTTTTCTTTCTGCTGACATTTTAAATTCTGTCTTCTTCTGTAGTTGTATAAACATGAAATGCAACACACTGCTTTGTGAAGGTTAGACTTATTTCCTGTTAACTAAACTTATTCCTTCCCTACAAAGAATGTCAGCTGGATGTTTCCTAGTGTGTTTTAAAAAAAATAAGCTGGTTACTGAATTCTCATTATTCATCCTCAGTTAATCATGTGAAGGTGTTTGCACAGTGAATGGTCATCTGCATGTGATTCGGAGCTGAGAACCTCTGAGAAAGGATGTCTTAGCTGGAAATAAACCAGCTTTGTTTTCATGGAAGTGGAGAGTGTGGGTGATCAAACAGAAGACATGACTTGTTTAGTCTAGCAAAAGGAGTCTGAAAGGAATATGCTTTTCACTTACAGATATTTTGTAGGGTGTTTCTCTATTGTGATGTTTCTCAGCCAGCAAGCATGATGCTATGGAACAGAGTAAGAGACCTCCAGCTGTTTCTAACGAGGAACTTGATCAGCTACTGTACAAGACTTTATGCTGAGGTTGCGTTCACCAGGGTGACCCAGGAGGACTGTTCTAGTCCTGTGTACCTTGATGGCATCACAACAGTTCAAGAGATCTTTCATTGCTCAGCAGAGTGATTTGATGAGGAAGTTCATAAGACAACTGCACCTTGTCGTTTCATAGTCTCTGGAATAGAAATACGGCTTAATTGGATAATTTATTCAGGGTTTATATCTCCCTGATTTAGATGGTGTTCATCAGTTCTGATCACCTGTATAAGTCTACTGAGGGTGTACATTTGAGAAAGAAGCCCTTCTTTTAAATCAACTACTTGGTTTTGCATTCATCTTTTTCAAACTAACATTTAAATGTTTCTTGGAGACTAGTTCTAAACTAGTCTAAACACAATAAACCTTATTTTGTTTTGGTTTTTGATTACTTTACTGATTAATAGGTATACAATGATGCCCATATGCTGGAAAAGATCCTTAAAGAAAAAAGGAAAGAGCTGGGACCCCTAGCTGAAGATGATGATGTTGCATCCCCTAAACTAAAGCTAAGTAAGGCAACCTTGTACATTGCTATGCATCATGTCAACACTTATGAAAACCCAACAGTACAAATTAACAAATCTTCCTTTTAGAACAGAAGACACGATCTGCAAATTTACACTGACGTGCAAAGTAGAATTACATTTTCAAAATCATGACAGCAATGATGTGTTTTTATGTGCCTAAAAGGAAATTTAGTTGTTGTATATAGTGCTTTCTAAGAAAAGTAATTTAGAATGAAGAAAGAAAACTGAGGAACAGTTGGAATGACTGGCCTTTGGTCATGTGATGTTATCCAAAGGCTGGATGCTGCATTATGTGCTTAGTAACGCTTCATTAACACGCTTAATGTGTGCTTCTGGGATTGCTTACAAGTAAGGTGCTTCTCAAACTGAGTAAAGCTCTTAATTTCCCTGGTCAAATGTCTGGGATTTCCACAGAATGATAAAAGAAATGTGCGCTTTATTTGGAAAATTGTTGAAAGCCATGAAAAACATAAAAAATTGCATGGGGGGGCTTAAAGAAAATAACTGCACACAGCCCTTTTGAAAGTGGTAAGGTGGAGGTAGTAGAGAATTCACAAGCAGAGACTCTGCAGTACAGTAACACAGATCCTGAATGAACCAAAAAACTAAATCTGATTGATAATCTCGTGGGAGGCCTTATTTTACTTTTTACCTGTAATAATCCTCTCTAATTTGGCATAAACCTTTCATAAAGGAATCTGATAGTATTTAGAATGCTTAATTTTAGTGATAGCAAAACCCCTGTGATGGCTGGAGAGAGAAATTAGTGCAAGGCTAGTGAGACCAAATTGTATTTAGAGGAGTTATTAATAACGTTAGGTAGGAAAAGATGTTTTCCATGCTTACGTCTGAAGAGACTTTCACCAAGTGGACCACATAGGAACATATAATACTGTGTTTGCCAAAAAGAACATTTAAAAAATATTAATATAATTATGAAAAATAAAGGAAGCTGCAGTTTGGAATGGGCTCCATGTTGTGAGCCTTCTGCTCATGCCATAAAGTGGTTCTTCAATAAGCAATTCTCCAGTGGAAAGGAGATGGACAAAGAAGTGTGCAAGCTCTGGTTTTGTAATTATTTTTTTTTTTTCCTTTTTGTCTGCTTAGGTAGAAAAAGTGGCATTTCTCCTAAAAAGTCAAAATACATGACTCCAATGCAACAGAAGTTGAATGAGGTGTATGAAGCAGTTAAAAATTACACGGATAAACGAGGCAGACGACTGAGTGCCATCTTCTTGAGGCTGCCATCTCGGTCTGAGCTTCCTGACTATTATGTCACCATTAAAAAGCCCGTTGACATGGAAAAGATCAGAAGTCATATGATGGCAAATAAATACCAGGATATTGATTCCATGGTAGAGGACTTTGTAATGATGTTCAATAACGCTTGCACATATAATGAGCCAGAATCTTTGATTTATAAAGATGCTCTCGTCCTGCATAAAGTTTTGCTTGAAACTCGGAGAGAAATTGAAGGAGATGAGGATTCTCACGTGCCCAATGTCACTTTGCTAATTCAGGAACTTATCCATAACCTTTTTGTATCTGTTATGAGCCACCAGGATGACGAGGGCAGATGCTACAGTGACTCCTTAGCTGAGATTCCTGCTGTTGATCCCAGCTTCCCTAATAAACCTCCTCTGACTTTTGATATTATCCGAAAAAATGTTGAAAATAATCGCTATAGAAGATTAGACTTGTTCCAGGAGAATATGTTTGAGGTACTGGAGAGGGCAAGGAGGATGAACAGGTGAGTGAAGACATATTTTTCAGGTATCCTTTGTCTTATCATGTCTTATCACGTTAGACAAAGTCTGAAGTTGTTTTTAAGGTGTTTGCTTTCCTTGTTATGGGTGTTCAGAAAAATGAATGTCAAAAGCTCTATCAGGTCTTCAGTGAAATGTATGCTTTCGTTTAAAAAAATTAAGAAGTTAGGTTTCTGCCGTGAGATAATTTTGATGTTAATCTTCCAAAGGCACAACCTCAAAACCAGGTTTGTGCTAACTTTCAAATTGAAAAAACAAAGAGGAGGAGCTGTTCACTAGCTGCTTGACACTCTTGGAGCAATCACAGTTTTTGCACAATATTACCATAACTCGTACAACCGTGAACACTTACAACTTCTTGCAGTGTTTTATTTAAATTAAGTATGGTACTTGGGGGTGTGCGGGTGAGATCTTGACTCTGAAGGAGAGGAGGTAAAAATTGATGTTAAAACATCTACGAACAGGAGTATAGGTAATTCAAATAAGTCAGTTTTGTTAATAATAATGTTATTACTTAAGTTTTGAGAAGTTAACAGGTTGTAAAGGTCCAGTGGCAAGTAGTTTTGGTTACAACCAGTTACTTTTGATTTTTCTGATACTTCAGGACCAGTATATAAACTAATACAAACTGACAGCAGAGTAGCAAGTGGAGCATGGCTTGCCAGTGTCTGCTGCTCTTTGTTATGTGTAAGCACAGAAATCTATTGGTAGAGTGAAGCTTTAGTTTTGTCACTAGGTGTGGCAATTGGTATGTGTTTAGGATCCTGTTTGACTCTGCACAAACAATGTCTCTACCCTGTTGTATTTATTTTTGTACAGGACTGATTCGGAGATTTACGAGGATGCAGTCGAACTTCAGCAGTTCTTTATTAAAATTAGAGATGAACTTTGTAAGAATGGAGAGATTCTTCTGTCACCCGCTCTCAGCTACACCACCAAGCATCTTCACAATGATGTAGAAAAGGAAAAGAAGGAGAAGCTGCCCAAAGAGATAGAGGAGGATAAGCTCAAAAGAGAGGAGGAGAAGAGAGGTAGCTACTTTATTTTCATTAATTTTACATGTATTAATTGAAAAACGTACCTATGCATAGGATGTATGCTCTGCTGTTGCTGCAGCTTCACCTGCTGAAAGGACCTTAAGAGTCTGGTTGTCCACCAAAGGTCTTGTACTTTAAAGTCATGAGAGATTTATTTTATTTTCATCCTTACCAGCCATGCCAGACAGCTTTAAGAAAGACATGTAAGTAGATATTAATCTCATGTAAACTCTTTAATGAGAACACATTGGGGTACTAGTAGTCTTATTTCAAGGATATTATAAAAGAAAACAATAGTTATTTACCGTAGCTTTCTGCTGATAATAAACTTAGCCATGACTATTCCAGTTGACCTGTTAGTTGTTTCGTTTTATTAGTTTCTTGATGTGCTGATGGTGTTGTCTATGATCATGTGATCATGCTTTTAACACAGCTAAAGAAATGGTATTTAAGTAAGCCTTTTGTATTTCTTACTTTGCTACTGTTGAGTGTGAAGAGAAATGGGCTTGCACTATTTTGTAGGGCAAGAAACCTATTGTGGAGGTCCTTTGTGTTTCACAGTTCCTGGATGTTACTGTCCATGTAATCCTTGTGGAGCATGTCCAGGGGCATGAATAAAGCTTTCCAATTGCTCCTTTCCACAGGTGGAAGCAGTGTTGTTGGCTTTGTCCTTGAATTGTCTTTATAACATGGTTCGTCTTCCTGCATAGCACTAGTGTCAGCAGCAGGAAAGTCTGATTGCTCCGGCCAGGCTCAGTATTATGAGAGGACAACAACTGTGGTGCCCTTTGTCTGTCTTCCTTTGAGAGCTAAAAACCCCAAAGAGAGCAAAACATGCCTTTCTGAAGGCTTCTGAGCTCAGTGCTGTCGTTGAGTTCCCTTTCACTCACTAGGAGTGCTCAATAAAATTAAACTGAAGAAGGGAAACCCAGCCTTCAGCAGCACGAGTAGCAGAAAGGCTAACGTCACAAAAAACCCTTCCTTCACACTGAAAGTCAGTGACAGAGGGACGCATCAGGTGTCATGTGGCACTTCTGTACTCAGCAAAGGGTGAGGGCATTCATACCAGCGGTCTTGGCTAGCATGGAAATGTGGCATTGCTAACATTTATTTTTCCCTTCTGGAAATAAGAAGCTGAAAAGAGTGAAGATTCTTCTGGATCAGCTGGGCTGTCAAGCTTGCATCGGACCTACAGCCAGGATTGCAGCTTCAAGAACAGCATGTACCATGTAGGAGATTATGTGTATGTGGAGCCTGCTGAAGCCAACTTGCAGCCCCACATAGTGTGTATTGAGAGGCTGTGGGAAGATTCAGCTGGTAAGGATGTCTTTGCTATAAGAAAACAATATGGTGAAACTTGTTATTATTACTATTTAAAACTTCCAATTTGAGCTTTTTCTGTGTAGATGTTGTTTGTTTTATTTGCAGAAGTATTTTTCTTGTTTCTGAGTTGCTTTGTTCCAAAGAATGTTACAAATATAAAGTTCTTGGATCAAGCACATGCTTTTTTGTTGTTCATCTCTACCATAGCATCCCAGATAATAGGTTTTTCTAAGTGGGATGTGCTCCTTTTAATCTAGGCACAGAAAAACACACAGAGTTTTTCTGTTCTGAGAAGTCTGAACCAAAGCTGGGCACATTTAACTGCAAAAGTTCCACACAACAACTCAGTTTCAAAACTTGCCTTTGTTAAATGTCAGAATTGAGCTGAATCTTGCATTTCCTAGGCCAAATCAAGCCATAACAAGTACTATTTTGGTTTTTCTTATCAGTGATGCCTGCTGTTTGCAGCAGGTACTTCTCCTAAGTGTAAGAAAGGCTAGAGATATGGCAAGACTATCAGGTAAGCGTGGTGCACTCTCAGCAATCCTGGAAACTGCAGTTGCTGAGAACTACAGTGGGGTATAGTGGATTTAAGCATTTTGGTCGCACTTTTAAAGGGATGGAACAGATGTGTTACAAGGATAGATTAAAAAGACAGCAACTCTTAAATTTGGAGAAAAGGAAGGTAAGGCAGGATATAATTAAAGTTTGCAAAATCATGAAGTGGGTAGATAGGGTGAATTCAGAAATACTATTCAGCAAATCCAGCAGTAGTGGAGTTAGAGAGCACTCATTGACATTAATACATCAGACTAAAGTATGTGAAAGTCTTTAGCTTTTTAATACAGTGGATGCTGAGCCTCCTGGCTTCCCCAGGAGCTTGTGGAGGCGGACTGTATCAGTGGGTTCAAAAATGGGTGAGACAAGTCCCTGTACAGCAGGTCTAAACCAAATAATAAAGGGAATAACCTGCAAATAATAGCCCAATAAAGAGAATAGCTCTCTAACACCTGTAATGTGATGACTGTAGAAGGAGTGGAATGAGTCACGGAGAGTGTCCAAGAATTCTCCTGTCCTGCTCACTCAGCTGGATACAGTGTGTTTGGGTAGATGCACCATTGGCCAGTTGGACAGTTCTTATGTTTGTTTGTCTATAAGGGAGAAAGTGGATAGCACTTTTTATTCTGGTTCGGTCTACAGATTACGGATTTGCCTTCATTTAGAAAAATAGTACATACTTGTAACTTTATAAATCTTTTGTTAACAATTTGAATTTATCACAGCGTAACATGGACAAAATCATTCTTAAAAAAACTTGAAACCTGTTATCCAAGGTTCTTCAAGTAGTCAGGTGATTGTTATGTAGACTTTGAAGCCATTTCAAGGCTTAAAAGTCAAGATTTATAAGTAAGAGTTGATTCCTCCTTTATTGTACTAAGTCAGGTTTTACTGGGGAAGAAACAATTGTCAGGCTTTTTGAGCAGCCTAGTTTTCCGTACTGGAAAGAGTTAAGGAATCTTGTCCTCTTTTAAAACAGTTTGTTCTCAGCATAAATGACTACATGGCTATTTGATTCATCAGCCAATCTATACTTGTTTTTTCTTACTCATGTACTAGAGAATATGCCGTTTGACATATTTTTCTCTTTTCTTTCTCCCTTCTCTGTTTTGTTTGGGTTTTTTTTAAAGGAGAGAAATGGCTCTACGGGTGTTGGTTTTATCGACCAAATGAAACTTTTCATCTTGCAACACGAAAGTTCTTGGAGAAAGAAGTTTTTAAAAGTGACTATTACAATAAAGTTCCAGTTAGCAAAATTTTAGGCAAATGTGTGGTCATGTTTGTCAAGGTGAGAGACTATTCAGACTGATTTGTTACGCAAGTAACATGTTCTCTACCGTTTTCTTGAAGAGCTGTAGGCATTCTAACATAGAGACAGTCTACTAATACTTAAACAGGACTTGCTCCTGTGTACTATTTGTATTCTTCATTTTCTTTATGAGATATATAGTTCATCCAAGTGATGGTGTTTCCCAGTACTGGTTGGTTTGTAGAATCATATGCTTATTAGATAATTAGCTAACTGATTTTTCAGAGTGTGCAGTAGAGAAATTACAGGTAACTTCTTAAAGGTTCACATAAAAGCATGTAGGTTTAGGTTTGGTAGAGAGGGAGATTTGAATGGCTTGGTAAGAGGATGAAGTCTTTCATCTGTCTCAGGCTTCATTCCACATTGTCCTTGTGCTGGGGATTTCTGACTTGTTTGCAACATACCTATCTAAACCAGTTTTTTGAAGATAGCGTGTTTGTATGGAACAAAGTGCTAGGCCGCTGAGTACATGAATGGGTGTTACGGTCACGTATCAATGAGCATGGAGCTTACTTCCCCCTGCCCCCCAAAAAAAGCTTTGTAGTTGTGTCCTCTTTCCAAGTCAAAGCTCAGAAAGCTTGTGAGGGTGGTTTTAGGCTACAGGTCTTGTACTTGTTAATGTATCGTTTTAGTAAACAAATAAAACCTAACTTTTTCTCTCATGATAACCTGTACTGAATTTAGCTTCTTCTCTAAAGGTGGATTTTGTTCTTGTTCACTTTTAATTTTTAATATAACTTGTATGTCAAACTGGAAGAAAAAAACTCAACAGAAAGGCTTTATTAGTCTAAAAGCATTTCTGACAGAAATGTAGAAAACAACAGGAAGCATGAGAGGGAGTTAACTGTCTGTCTGTGGGATGTGGGATGTCTGTGTGTGTTGCTGAAATATTTAAAATTATTTTCTTCAATCTGCAGGAATATTTTAAATTGTGTCCTGAAAACTTCAGGGATGAGGATGTCTATGTCTGTGAGTCACGTTATTCTGCGAAGACAAAATCTTTCAAAAAGATTAAACTGTGGACTATGCCTGTAAGCTCTGTAAGATTTGTCCCACGAGATGTACCCCTGCCTGTGGTTCGTGTTGCTTCTGTATTTGCTAATACAGACAAAGTAGATGAGGAGAAACATGCTGAAACACTGGAGGACAGTAAGGTGGGAGACAGTATCCTTCATCTGGAAAAGGTATGTAAGATAACAAGTGGAGGATCAATTTATGCTTGACAGATAAAGAATGACGAAATGTGAGCCCTCATGACGTTGGTTTCACAGCATCCAGACACAATAAAATATAAATAAATATAACATTTATGTTATAAATTATGGTATACATATTTGTAAATGAATGCAAACATAATATAAATGGACTAAACAGAAAATAATCTGTGTACATATTTGTCAGATTCTACAAATGGTTTCTTGTGATCATGTGAAGGGGTTGTTTTGGTTTTTTTTACCACTTCAAAAAAGAGAATTACACTTTTACTGTAAAGTTTGCCTTAAGCCTACAGAATCCATAGAACTAAAAGTCTAGTTTTAATTCATGGCAATGCTGACATGCTTTTATGATGTAGCATTTCAGTAAAATGGTCAGTAGCTAGGCAGCAGTAAGCAATGCATAATATTCTGTTGTTTGTGACCTGTTTATGGTTGATAACTGAGCAGTTTATTGTCTAAATGCTGAAGAATGTTTCTGCCCAACATACTGGGTAAAATAGTTTTTCTATTTTATTTAGAGTCATAAAATAAATAAATTTAAATAAATGTATTAAATTTAATAAATTGAATTAAATATATCTAAAATAAATTTAGAGTCGTAAAATAAATCCACTTTACACTGAGTTCTCTAACAGAACCTCAGAACAGAATACTCAGCATGCTCATTGTCAGCTTTAATCGGACACTTAGTATATATTATTGTATTTATTCACATCATGATAAAAGAAGGAATTATTTTTACCGAGAGAATGAAAACTTCTAGAGTCTTTTCCTTCCACGCCCTGGGGAGATAGCCTGTGTTTTCATTGGCTTTCTGTAATCCTACACTAAAAGATCAAATGAGGCACAATGTGAGTTTTTTACTAAGAAGTAAGAAATTAAATAAGGCTAGTGATATGAATTTGCAATCAATACCTGGAGTGTTTCTATTATTGTATATGAGAGTTGGATCATTTAATTTCTATATATGTTAACTTGGCCATATACTCAATTCTTACCTCTTAAACATGTTACTGTGCTCTAGAACAAACCATCAAAACAGGCTGACAAGGCTTGGCTTGGCCTGTTAACTTCAAAGCAGTAGAACAAAAAAGGACGTGTAAATTCCTGTTCTGGCAAAATTACAGCTCTTGCTTGTGACATACATGGAGGGTATCTCTGTCTTTGCTATTTCATTTTTAAATTTCAAGGCCCCTCACTTTCACATGTACAGTTTTGTTTAGTGTTTACCTGTTATTGGTAACATAAAGATGGAGCAAAGTCTTTTACTTGCATCTGACATCTTTTTAGTTTGGTTTTCCTTCTTCCACAAGTTGCTAAATGCATGTTTTTCTGCAGGACAAAGAAGATGTTCCAGTAGAGATGTCCAATGGAGAACCTGGCTGCCATTACTTTGAGCAGCTCTGCTACAATGATATGTGGCTTAAGGTTGGGGACTGTGTCTTCATAAAATCACATGGGTTAGTGCGACCGCGGGTAGGAAGGTGGGTGCAACTTTTTTATTTGCGGTTTGTTTCTACAAAAATAACTTGGACAAAAACTAGTCTTCCTGAACAACCTGGTGCGTCCAGCTGTCTCATTTAGGAGGGACAGCCTTTCATTTGTGTCAGCGGTTTGGTTTTCTTTCCAGAATTGAAAAGATGTGGGTGCGAGATGGAGCTGCATATTTCTTTGGTCCAATCTTTATACATCCTGAAGAAACTGAACATGAACCAACTAAAATGTTCTACAAGAAGGAAGTGTTTTTGAGTAACTTGGAGGAGACCTGTCCGATGACTTGCATTTTGGGTAATTATTAACCGCTTTAAATCCAATGGGCGCTCTTTCTTTTCCTGTACAATGTGAAGTGATTTATAGCTATGTGTAGACTTGATTCCAAGTATAATCTTTTCATGTTGAGTGGGGGAGGAGAGATTATTCAGTCCATTTCTAATATGCATTCCTGTCTTTGGGATGTGTAGTGAGAATTTTCACTATAAGGAAGCTTTCTTACAATAAGGGAATTGCATGTATGATATCAAAGTGAACATTGTCTGCAGCCAGAGAACAGAAAATGCCATTATTCCTGTGTATTAATGTAATTATTCCAGTATGTGTTACCGGGAAAGCTGGTCCAGAAGGAGGTTGAAATTTTTTTGGTTTGTTGCATAAGACGATGACTATGTACTTTGATTTGTAGTTACGATGCTGTGCTATAGTTACTGACTAGCAGGTTGAAATTTTTTTGGTTTGTTGCATAAGATGATGACTATGTACTTTGATTTGTAGTCATGATGCTGTGCTAAATATAGTTACTGACTAGCAATCATGGGGTTTTGTTATTTTGCAGGTTTTCTTGTTATGTAATAAAATACAAAAGCTGCATTAAATTTGTGTAGGTTTCTCTTGAGTGGGATTATTTAACAGGGATATTGACTGGTGTATTCTGTAGTTGAGCCAAGTACTGGGAATCTTCCAGAATTACAAGACTGGCAAAAACTTGAGTTTCCACAGTTTTTGTAAAATGCCCGCAAGCGGGGCTGCCTTCTTACCCAGCTCTTTCATTTCTGCAGGCAAGTGTGCTGTTCTGTCATTCAAAGACTTCCTGTCCTGCAGACCAACAGAAATCTCTGAAAACGATGTTTTTCTTTGTGAGAGCCGCTACAATGAAAGCGACAAACAAATGAAGAAATTTAAAGGGCTGAAGAGGTTTTCACTCTCTGCGAAAGTTGTAGATGACGAAATATACTATTTTAGGTAAAAATGTGATGAGAATGGGGGAATCCCCTGAGTGCTTTTCTGTATTGTGGTGGACGGAGCCTGGTTGGCAGCTAAGCCTCCACCTAGCCACTCGCTCACTCCCCCACAGCAGGATGGGGGAGAAAATTTAGAAGGGTAAAAGGAAGAATAACTCCTGGATCAAGATAAAGACAGTTTAATAAGCGAGGCAAAGCTGCACACACAAACAAAGCAAAATAAGGAATTAATTCACCACTTGCCATCAGCAGGCAGATGTTTGGCCGTTTCCTGCAAAGCAGGCCCTCAGCGTGCGTGGTGGTTACTTGGAAAGACAAATGCCATAACCTTGAACGTCCCCCCTTTCCTCCTCCTTCCCCCAGTTTATAGCTGAGCACGATGTCACACAGTATGGAATATCCCTTTGGTCAGTTCGGGTCAGCTCTCCTGGTTGTCTCCCCTCCCAACTTATTGCCTAGCCCCAGCCTGCTTGCTGGGGGGGCAGAGTGGGAAAAAGAAAATATATTGACAATGTGCCAGCACTGTTCAGCAGTAACTGCACCATCGATGTGTTACCAACACTGTTGCATCACAAATACAAAATACAGCACCATATGGGCTACTATGCAGAAAATTAACTCCATCCCAGCCAGACCCAGTGCATACATAAAAGTCGTAGTTCTAGGAGAAGATGAAGTCTTTTCAGGGTCTTAATATCAGTGGATGTTTTCTTTGTCTTCTCCTGTCTTTAGGAAAAGCTGTTATGTTATCAGATTGGTAAACTCTCTTGGATGTTGTTAGAATACTTAAGTCCTCATTAAGGGTTATGAATAGCTTTCCAGTTAGTGAACTTTGATATTAATAAAAATATTAAGCTCTGACTAAGGTAAAATGTAAAATCTAAGGTATACTGTTAGGTATACATGTATTCTCATCTGCTTTTTGTCTTCCTCCTCCACCTTTCAGAAAACCCATAGTCCCTCAGAAGGAACCATCTCCACTACTGGAAAAGAAGATTCAGCAGCTAGAAGCGAAATTTGCTGAGTTGGAAGGAGGCGATGAAGACATGGAAGAGATGGGAGAAGAGGAAGGAGATATGAGTGAAACAACCTCTATGCCTCAGCTTCAGACCCCGTTAGCTAGTGAATTGGATATAATGCCTTATACTCCACCACAGGTAAGGATCTTCCTTGAGAAACCTTTTAAACCTTTATATTCCACATTCTTTCCTCAACCACAATAAACAAAGAAACAGTAACATTTAATCAAGTACACAGAACAGATTTATGCTTCAGTTTACGAGTCTATGGAATAAATTATATGAAACAGTTTTGGCATATCCAATATGATATCCAGGTGATAGTATTTAAGTCCATTAAAATATTTGTAAAGGAAATCATTCAGTTGAGGAAAATCTAGGGTACATTTTTGTGTGATATGTTAACGTTATTTCTGATTAGTAGATTTTCTATTACACTTGTTCAGAAATATCAGGTCCTTGAGTTAAATATAAAGTTGGGCTGTAAGGGTTGAATTGTGATTCTCCGTTCACCTAATGCCCATTTTTAAGCTTTTCCTTAAATTTTGAAAAAAGATAGAATTTTAGGTGTTACATTTTTGCTACATTTTTGGAAAATGCTATGTATCATCCTCAAAGGAAAAAAAAATCACTTGAGTTACCATTCTAATCTGGAAATAAGATCTTGTTAAAAAAGTTAGAGGAGCTGGATGTCCTAGAAGTTTTAGTGTTAATTTTCTGATAAATGGATAGGAGGTAAATGAGGAATCGTGTGTGGTTATATGCTGGTTGAACGTGTCATGAATCATTGCTCTTGCTTAAATGGGGGACCCTGGGCCCCCTTCCCTCTCTTGCTGTCTTTCTTACACAAGCCCTGGTATTTATGTAACTGGGTATCGAAGCAGGGTGAGGAACTGCTTAAATGGGAGTGACCTAGGAGGGAGTTTCAGACACTTCTGTAGCCAGCAATGTGGATTTCTGCTGCATTACACTGATCGTGAAGTGACAGCCTCATTGGTAGTTGAAGAAGTGATGTGACCCCTGGATAGAATAACTGTCTTTGGATGTCATGAGTAGGAGCTGATGAAATTGAAAGCTTTAGCTTGGTTTGATTGTGATTTTTGCCATGTGGGCAGATCACCAAATGCGTTTTCCAATGCAAGGTTGTCTCGCTGCACTTGTTTTGACCTGCTCAGTTTTGTGAGTAGCATGAAAACTCTTGCGGAGTGTTACAAATGTTACCAGCATTAACCAACTAATGTAACACTTTAGGAAGGGGAAAGTAACTTTTTATAAGTCAAAGTGTTACCATTGTTAAGCATGGAAGTGGCCAAAAGCAGTTTAAATAGGGATCATTGGACATGAAAGATGTTCTCAAACTGCCTTCTGCAGCATTCACTGTCTTTTGATTTCCTTTGCTTTTTGTCTTTCTTTCTACATAGCTGTGTTCTGCTCAGATTCCCTTGGGAAATTTTATTTAAATATTCATATATAATATGTCTTTAAAAGAGGTTGATAGTTGCATTATTTTTTTGTTTGTAATGGGACAGTCTTGCAGAGATTTCGGGATGACTGGTGAGCAGTCAGGCTCAATGGATATATCCTTTAGACAGATGTGAACCCTGAAGTCTAGAACTTGAAGTAGGAAAAAAAACCAAACAAGCAACAAACCCCACCCCCTCAAAAAGAAAAAAAAAAAAAAAAAAGGAAAACTGAAAGGGATCAACAGCAAGGCATGTACACAAGTGTCCTGGCCCATTTCTCACACTGCTGATTTGGAAAGAAAATGCATGTTGTGTGTGAGCTGGCATTCAGAGCACAATGTAACTCTGGTGGAGAGGTAACCAACATACAGCCCAGAAATAAACTTTCTTCTTCAGATAGTCTGTTCTATTTGTGTCGCTAGTGAAAAGTGTCTTTTTAAGCAGAGCTCCTAGGTGAAAAGGCATGTGTTTGCTTCATGTTCTCTTAAGTGTATAGGATTTTATTTAACAACTATTAAACCCCAGAACTTGTAAACTTTTTTTCTCCTGATAACAAAGAAGTCTTACTACACCTAAGGACAAAAGCAGTTAAGACAAGTGAATGTGTAGTATTGTGGGGCTTGACAAATAGGTGGCTGAAGCTCTTGTGCTGCAGTTTGCTGTGAATCAAATGGAACCTAAAAAGTAAAAAGATGCAGAACTTCATTTTTTGCTTTAACAATATGGCTGAGAAAAGGCATAAAAGGGAGTCCTGGTTTACCTGGTTTATTTCTTCTCTTAACACATCTAATATGTGCAGTTATCTGACTCAAATGGGAAAGATTCTGTTCATTTTAAAATGTTTGTATCAGAGATGTAAAAGAATGGAAAATACAAGAGCAGAATTCTTACAGTTTCTCAAAGTCCCGTTTGCCCTTCCAAACTGATGGGTAGGCTTTTACGTTAGATTACTGTTGCAAAGCACTGTAAAGACAAAACCAGCTGATTAACCTGTATCTATACAAGTGCAGATGTGTAAGAGGCCAAAATATGTCATAAGATGTTTCTGTTTCTGAATTGAGAACTCTCTCTGCCACTTTGGCCTTGCCTGAGAAGCCAGGCTGAGTTGTACGTGCACAGGTGTTAACACAGAACCTGCTTGGAGTTTGCTTCACTTCTTCCATCTTGGAGAACAGACCTAGAAGTCTTCCTTGTCTTGTTGTCTTTAGGTTCATAATGAAAACATTAAGGGTGGATTGCGATTTGAAAATAGAGTGAAGTTTGGAATAATGTACAAGTATGCCTCATTAATCCAGTGCCTGGCTTAAATTGATGAGCAAGACTTTTTAACCATCTTGGTGTCTCTGAAGCTTTGTTTTTAGCTGAGAGAAGACTGTTGAACTGCAGAGCTCAAAGTGGCAAGTAGGAGTTAGTAACGTGGACAGAATTTCAGGATAGGAAGAAAGCAGTTGCATATATTTTTCTTTCCTTTTTTTTTTCTTCCCAGTGGGTGTTTTGAAACAATTACACTTTTCAAGATGTGAGAAATTTGTAATGTTCAGGATATGAGAAGGGACTTTTGAGGTTTTTGGTGTGCTGATACGTTTGTGGGCCGTATTGATCAGAGTGTGGGTGAATTCTGGTCTCCTGTGACAGATATAGGTGGAAGGAGCCTTCAAAAGGGGGGTTCCAGCTGTGGTATCTCAGTGGTTGTCAGAATAGGTTAAATTTTTTGATGGCTGGAAACATCAAGGAGCTCTCAACAGAAGCATCCATGGTGGGAAAAGCAAAGGAGCAGAATTTTTGTTACTCATTAACATATAGAATGTGATGTCAACCTGTTTGTGCAGGTCAACAGTAATCACCAAAACTGGGCTTGGGTTTTTCAGGGAGAAATGGCTACTTATGTAATGAGAGGTGAACACCAGAGAGAAAGGAAAGTCTGGCAGGCAAAATAGAGAGCATATTGTGGTTTTTTGTTTGTTTGTTTGGGTTTTTTTTTGTTTTTGGGGGGTTTTTTTGTTTTTTTGCCTGTGTACTTTTCATAAGCATGTATGTATGCTCTTGGCATGTATCGGTAGATGCAGTCTCTCTTTAGGGGCTGAAAGGTAGAATGGTCCTTGTACAAAGACATTCAAGAGAAATGTGGGAATATTGTAAAATACTGTTTCTTACAGCTTGGAATTTTGTATGTCGAGAAGCTTCCCTTTGTACACTTGTGGTCATAACTGCTTTTTCTCACAGTCCACTCCCAAGTCTGTTAAGGGCAGCACCAAGAAGGAGGGATCAAAGAGGAAGATCAACATGAGTGGGTACATCTTATTTAGCAGCGAGATGAGAGCTGTGATTAAGGCTCAGCACCCAGACTACTCCTTTGGAGAGCTCAGCAGGCTTGTAGGAACTGAATGGAGAAACTTGGAGGCAACAAAGAAAGCAGAATATGAAGGTAAATAAAAACTAACATGCTAAACTCTTTTCTGCTTATTTTTCTTTCTCAGCGTGTTCATTACTGTTATTCAGATGACAGGTTTGATAAAAGAAGAGATTTATGTTTGAGTTCTGGACGTACATTAAAGAGAAGTTCATATTGAGAGATAACTGAAGAGGAACAAACAGCATGTTTGAGTTATGTAGTACACAACTGATAATTTAGACGTCTTTGCCACAAAAGGGGCAAAGTAAAGGGGCATGAAGCCCCTGAGCTAGAAGTCAGTTGGAAAAATGGTTTGTGAAAATTTCCTTAAAAGGAGCACTGGGGGGAATTTTGGACAAGAAGCTCTTCAGACCTGTAGCAGCAGGTAAGAAGGCTTACAGTGGAGTGGGAAAAGTTTTTTGATTAACAGTATTTAAAGTCCTGAAAAGCTTAGGTAGAATAAAATCAAGGATACAGAATCTGTTACTGTACTGTGAATATGACCTATTGTTCAGTCTCAGTATTAATCAACTGTTGTAACTGATCCTGTTGAGAGGTTTCATATCCTGAATTCAGCCCAGGAATATTTCATAGGCATGAGATACCTAAGACCTTTCTCTATTTCTTTCTTTCCTACTAATATTGGTCATTGTGTTTCAACTTTATTTGATTAAAATAAGATACAATTGATCCTTAACAGCAGGCCCTTACCCAAGCCAAAAATGTCTTAACATCCATAGTTACTGCTCCAGTTAATAATGTGTCAACACTGCAAATATAAAGCACATTTCAACACTGTAAAAAGTCGTTGCTGAATTAAGTTATAACTTTGGTTTTCTAAAAATGAAATTTGATAGGTTTTCTGCATACTCATAACTTAAAGGCAGCTTTGAACTTCAAACTAGAAGTTTGCATGCTATCACTTTCCACCCTCAACTCTCTCAGTCCTTTCCAAATTTGCAGTAGTACCTCTTTGCAATTCTGGAGAGTAATACAGCACCACTTGGCTATGTGCAAGTTTTCTTTGCAAATGCTGTGAAGGGATATGGTAATGCTCTTTCTTTGTGAAAATACTGTGGCCTTACTTTTGTCCTGTTGTAGTTTCCTTTTACACCCTTCTAGGTGCACGTGGTATCTTTTTACTGACACGTCCCTCCATACAGCCTAATTCTTAAGCAGTAGGACGGCTAGCATGTCATCGCTTCTTAGCTTAGAGCAGCTTGACGTCTTGCACTTCTGCAGGAAGACATAGCTACAACGTACTGATAGCAACAGTGTCTGTCCACTGTGTTAATGATTGCCTAAGTGCTTCCATTTTAATTCTCTTTTTCACTTAAAATTTTACAAAGCTTTTGTTTTTTGGGCTGCAGTTTCTTTGGCTTGGTGTCTGCCCAGAACGAAACTTACTTTTATTTGTTTTTGAGGGGTTGGGATGGGGTTACAAATCATCCAAACTGTGTTTGCTTACCATGTGTGAAAGGAGAGAAACTCCTCTCCTTCCACTGTGACGAGTCAACATTCACATGCTCTCTAGTATGGACAGGGAGCAGGGAACAGGCATGGTTTGACACCTCAGTGAAAAATTGCCATTCCGTGGTTTGGTGAAAAGTAGTTTGCCTTTTAGATCCATTTTGACCAACTGAAAATTTCATTTGGTATATGTGCAGCGTAACAGTTGTTTTATTAGTAATAGTTGAGCAAAGAATAGGCTGCATTGGAAATGCCTGCATGGCTAACTGCATTGTGAAAACTCCTCAAAATAAAATAAAATTAAATAATGCATGGGGTTGAGGTAAAGGCCTGTTTTAAGGAAGAGCTCTGTTCAAAGTAGAAGGTCTCTTTCTTGTCTCTTGAGAGGTGTTGGAAATGTTGTTTGAATGGTCTCAAGTCCTGGCCTAAATGATTTGGGTTTAGTATTGAGTATTAAGGTGAATGCTCAAGGCTGAGCTTTTAGGCACCGGCTGCAGTTGCCTTTGGTGGTATTGTTTCATCTGTTAGTTCTGTGGCAGTCACAGAGTGGGTAGAGACTAGGTAAAACTCAAGTTCTGTCCTACATCAGGTCCATCTTGAAGGCCCAGCACGCCGAAGTCTGATAAAACTTATTGCTTAACAGTAATTTCTCAGTCATCAGTGTGTCTCCAGAATTTTTGCTTTTGTCTGATCTTTTTTTTTTTTTAGCTGGCCAAAAGTAGGTGAGCATCAGAACAGCTGCTTCATCTTTTCCCCGAATGCTTGCTCTGCTCTGAAGAGGATTATCTCATTTTTCTACTTCAGGATCTACTGTTAAATGTCTTGTGTATTTTGTGTTCAATCACATATGTATTGCCTGTAGTAAATTTAGGAGTTTCTGTGCGTCGTCATCTCTTCCTGAAATGACAGAAGTGAAAAGGAGGAGGGAAATGCCCTTGGAAATGAAACTGGTCTTTCAGTGTATGGAAACAGTGCTAGAAAATGCACAAACAGGTTCTTCAGGAGACAAACATGTGACAGACGTTTGAGGTCATATGCTAGAGAAAACAAGTAATGCTGGCAGGATGCATAACTTAATCTCCTTGATGAACAACTTCTTAGCCTTTGTTTTACAGAGGACCTTGGTTGCTGTTTTAGTGGCAGTTTTCATCTCTCACCAACCGCAAGAGAACGTCTAGCCCTGCATTCACTGTTACTAAAATTTGCTGGAGATGTATGCTGCATTCATTTATTCTTTGTTGTTCCTCAGTGCGTCAGTCAGATACAACGTTCAGAGTAAACAAATCGGCAACTTGCATGCCCCGAAAGCATCTTGAGTGGGCATTCAGTATATCTCCTTCTTTTGTTTGCTACGTCTTTTTTTTTTTTTTCCTTTCTTCTTCCCATGACCCTTTGCTCCTCCCTTATTATAAAATTATCCTCTGGTCAGATTCCCCTGCAGCAGATCTTTTGTTCTTGCAGTCACAGTGAGAATCTTGACTGAGATAATGACCAGATTCACCGTACAAAGGACACACTTGACCTCCAGTGAGCAGCACAATGTGAGTTAGACATCTTCAGCCAAAACAAAACAACTAAAAAAAGAAATAATAGCTCAAAGGGAATCAAAATGGGGAAAATGACAGAAGGAGGCAGAGAAAAATATTTTTGGTTCATCAAACTGCTGCTTGTTATGTTCCAAACACTAAGGACCTATCTACACTAGGGAAACTTCGCAAGTGCATCCCAACTTTGCCATCACTTTTCAGCTGCATCAGTAGTAAAACCTATGGGGAGCCTACGAATAAACAGGCTACTGGCTGGCACTGCTATCTTCATCTTACCTTAAGGCATGTCTGATAGATGTGGTGCCTAAAAATTCCTGCCGCAGCTGGTAGCGGATGTATGCGAGAGCAGCCAGCCTGGGCTGTAACTGGTTTAGCTGAGCGAGTAGTGTCAAAAGAGGGAACGTTTTGCCATGTTTTCCTAGTGCAGACCGAGCCTAGTGCTGGACTGCTGCTTCATGTTGGTAACACTGGTGTTATTATCAAATTTGTTCTTTGACTTTTTAAATTTTTATTTTATTATTTACTTTTTTTTAGAAAAAGATAAAACTTTGTGGAATATTTTTCATGAAAGGTTCTCTAAAAGTCTTAGCTGCAGCCACATGAAATCAAATCATATACTGTATAAAACGATTAATCTGTTCTACTTTATATTTGACTCAACTATGCCAGTGTTTGACTAGTCCTTTTTAATGAACAGATAATATTTTGAAATTCTGGGTTACAAAACAGAACTGAAAATCTAAAATACTTTTACAGAGCGGGCAGCTAAAGTTGCTGAGCAGCAGGAGAGAGAGCGAGCAGCACAGCAGCAGAATTCCTCCCCCCGGGCAGGCACTCCTGTCGGGGCTCTTATGGGGGTGGTGCCGCCACCAACACCAATGGGAATGCTCAATCAGCAGTTGACACCCGTTGCAGGTAAAACGTAGGAGCTATGACCATTTTTTCCTCATCCACTATATCAACCCCCTTCATAACTCTGAACACTCTCTTGGGTCACTTTGTTCTTACGGAAGAAAAAAGCTCAACCTCTTCAGTCTTTCTTCATAATGAGTATACATAACTGCAGCAGTAGCCTGGTAGAACCACGTTACTTGCTCCTGTAGTGAGTAGCCTGTTGAAAATGCAGGGGAAAAAGGGTCCTCCTTTTTGTGGTAGTCCTGTTCTGTTTGTGTGCAGTCATGTTTATTCACTCTCCTTTGCAGAGTTCATGTTTAGCCCTGCTATGGCAGGAGGGGAGTGAGCCTAAGTACTCTTCTAGTGCATGCAGCATCAGTGGAAGTTGTAAAGTAGGAGGCAAATTATTTATATTTTTTGTAGTCAGGAAGGTGAGAAGCAAATAGAACCCAAACCAGATTTTAAATCCAAGCAAAAGCTTTACAGAATTGCTGATTAGACACTGGTAAGCAGAGCAGACTAGGATCTAGAGCCATTGCAGAAACAAATACGAAATGCCAGCATTGCTGGTTTTATCAGGTGATTTTCAGAATAGAATTGAGCTTGGAGTGCTCTTCCAGAAGGTCCTTGTTGCTGGGTGCTGTGCTTGTTACCAGTCGTAGTCTGATTTGAGTTCATAGGGAGCATGGTCGGAGTAAGTATTTTCAGAATCAGATCGAAGACAATGTAGTCCACTGGAGATTCTTGTATGGGAATTGGCCGTATGTTGGTGAGAAGATGAATTAGGTATGACCTGATAGGTTGTTTTCCTTTGCCCATTTCTAATTAAAGTCACTAGATTACTTCAGTCAAGGTCAAAATAGTGCCTAGCAGGTAAAAAAGAGTATTTGGAGGTTTTGAGTTTGGGGTTTTTTTAACTTTCCCGTCAGGCATTCCAATTATTCCATTTATTCTTTTGTCATTTTTCTTTTTCTTTCACGTCTCACAGGCTGTGGCCATGTTAAGAGCTGACAGCCTGAAGCGTTTTTCATCACAGTCTCTGAATCTCTTTTCAGTAAATAGGCTGCATGGATGTTTAAACTGAAGGCACATTCTTTATTTGGTTCCTGGTCTCCAGATTACAAAGCATTTGTTTATGCTGAGTTGCATTTTTAGTTTGCTTGGTTTTTTTTTTTTTCCACTTTGTTCTTGAAAACTTTTCTCTGAACTGTTTGCAGTTGGTGTGTGTTTGTGTGTGTGTACACATATCTGTGTATATATTAAGAAAAAAAAAGAGGAAGAAAAAAAAGGGGTTCTCCAGTGCTGATCTTTTTTTGTGAATAACGTACTTCGATCTAGAACATGTAGAAACATCGTCCTCTTGTGGTTGTGTTTTCTTGGTTTGCTTCTTGGTTTTTTGACATTGAGTCACTTTTCCAATTTTTTGGAGGTAGGTGTTGATGAGCAGTAAAGTAATACTTACTACTGACACTTCCTTAAAACTTTTCCAAAAATGTGCATTCTGCAAACTACACATGCTAACTTATGTCCTGCGGCAGCCTCCTCAAAAGCAAATCTGTATTTAAGACCATCATCTTGTTCAAGCGGTTAGACATTCAAGTCTCTTCACTTTGGCATTGTGAAATACTTCCTTAAATTAGATTATCAAGTGGATCTTTTTAAACTCTTTCTATTTTTATGGCCCATTTTAAAAACAGTCTTTCATCTTTTAGTTTCCACAAGTCTTTCTTAGAAGTATCTGATTCTGTTGAGACCTCTTTCACATTCTCCTCCATCATTTGATTGCTTTTTTCTAGTTCAGAAAACGTCTCCATCGCAGAAGTTCATAGAACTTCTTTATGGCCCACAGGTGCAAGAAATCTGGATACCTTCTGAGATGCATTTCTGTTAGTGTGCAGCACTCTAGTTTCTTGTAAATTTAGGCATTACAAAAGTTTATTTAATTGTACATTGTTATAGTAAAAAATGGGAGGACAAGTGATTTGAAAGACCTCGTAAATCATAGCTGTGGGAGCTGGAAATAGTTTTCCCATGTTTACCAGCTTAAAATCAGATTGGTAACTCATACATGGAGTGTGAAAGTGGCTGCTCTTACAACCTTGTGGTGAGCTACAAGAACTGATTTCTCATGGAAATTTGAAGACAGCTTTATTAATCCAGCCAGTTGCTGAGTGAGTATTTTATTTGGAAATTCAGAAATGAGCTTTCATGGTTGATAAAAATGAGCTTGTTTCATTGGTGGGGTTTTTTTTTGTTTTTGTTTTGGGTTTTTTTGGGGGGAGGGGTTGTGGTTTATTTGTTTTAAAGCTTCGAAAAAGTATGTAGAAGCATTGAAGATGTGATTGCAGCTTGGGTGCACTGGAAGTACCAGGCAGTGGCTACAGTGAAAGCCCTTTATTGTAGGGATGCTTTTGTTGGTTTGTCTTTTACTTTTTCCATTAGAAATATGGATTTCACTACGTTAATAAAGAGATACAGATGGGCTTTCAGATATTTGAAATAGGTACCTAAGAGCTATTTAATGAGTGTCAGTCTAGGTGTCCTGTGGAAAATGAAGGTTTGAGGGAGATCAGTTTGTTATTTTCTAGTTGTTTGCTCCATGTAAAGCTTTTGGAATTTCAGGTTTCTCACCTTTGTAACTCTTCCTGAGGAAGTGACAAATTTAGCTTGCCTTTTGGAGCTGCTCGATCTGTTTCAATTCTGAGCTCATGACAACTTTGTTTTCAGTCAGAGCTGGTCTGTCTGAGTTTCTGGCCAGTCTTTTTCCAGAAATCCCTGTTCTGAAAGTTTCTTTTATGAGTTACTGGGAGCGTGGCAAACAAAGACTTGGTGCTTTCTTGGAGCAGACTATAGAAACCTCAGCAATTCTGCATTTCTAAACTTACCTCATCTCTCTAGACCTGCTTCTGTCCTCTCATCTTTTCATTGTCTTTCCAACACCTTTCCTTGGTTACCTGACAATGCATCCATTTAACTTAAAAAGCCTAGAAAACAGGTGAGGGACAAGCAAGTTATGTTCCAGGACCTGATAAACACAGTGCAACTATATTGTGTAGGTTCACCTCATGGATACCAGCAGACCTGAGCCAAAACCAAAATAAGCTCTAAATTGTCTTCCCTCACATACAGAAAGCTAAAGTTATGAGCAGCAGCACAATACTGTCTTCGCTGTATCATTGTTTTTCCTATAAAGGCACCTTGAAAACATTGTCAGTGAAATTCTGTGGGACTCCAGGTGCTCCTTGTGAATCCTTCTACTTTGTCCGAGTGCCGTGAGTGTAAGTCACTGGAGCCCAGCACATCCAGTGCTGTCCGGTTTAAAATTTGAGTTACTTCCATCGTTTATACTGGAGATGGTTTAACAAAAATTGCCTCTCTCACTGCTGTTAGTTTTAAGTATGCAAATGTTGTAGGGCTTTTGTGTGTTAACTTTGCATATGCACTGCAGAAAAATATATAGGTTTTTATTTTTGTTCCAGTTAAGTTTGGTCGGAGGTAGCCCACAAAGCAGGGCTGTATGTGGAGCTGGTGTAGTGAGTGTTGTGTTTGTAATCTGTATGCAGATGGCAGAGCTTTAAGCTGTATTAAAATTGCTTGCGTTAGTAACATTTAATTGTGGCTGAATTTATTCCTTGTGTTAACCTATCTGAATATTCAGCATTTATTGCACCATGGGAAACATACAAATACACTAAATACTAATTCATCAAAAGTATAGTGTTTCATATTTATAACTTTATTTTTAATTTTTGTTCATTTTGCAAGATACTAATTGTAGTATCGTCTTGCTGTACTAAAGGTGCTTTTTTTCTTTTTTTTTTTTTTTTGTGGATAGTGCATGTCTTACTGTGTAGATCATATTGCATGTTATTGATGCATGTTTGAAATTTGTTGTGTCCTTCAAGGCATGATAAGTGGCTATCCACCGGTGCTGCCACCTTTGCAGGGCCCAGTTGATGGCATTGTTAGCATGGGCAGCATGCAGCCACTTCACCCAGGGGTGCCCCCACCCCACCAACTTCCGCCAGGTATGCCAGGCATCCCAGGCATCCCACCACCGGGTAAGAATGTCATCCTCATTTGCTCCTTATTTCATTTTCATGTACTTGCCGTTTAACCAGTTGTTACAGAAATTATCTGCACCTTGGTTTGGTCATAGCTTTTGTTTCTGAACACTGCAAGTTTGTTTAGTTGCAGCACACACAATACACTGCTGAATATATGGGGTATGTGCAAAATGTTGACAGAACAGCAAGTCCAGGAAACCAGCAGGGAAAGGTTACTGGAGAAACATGATGCTGCTCCAGCAGCAGTTTTGCTCCAGCCAAAAACTGTGACAATTGTGCTTGAGTTTGTCAGAGGTCTGAAAAGCTGAAGTCAGCCCATACATATCCTGATGTCATTTCAACAGCATCCTTCTACTCCTCCTTTTCTTATTTAAAATGGGTTTATAAATGAAATTTGTTGCTCCCCTTGCTTACCGAGCTCTTTTTCAGTATGTCAGTGTTTATCGGTAGTCAGACTGTGCTTAAAATGAACCTGGTCATGTGAGACCCCTTGGCCACTGGGGCACTGACATGTTCTTGTAAACCAGTGTTCAGATTAAACCTTGTTGATGGAACAGTAACTGGAAACATTTGGGGATAAGGTGAACTCGGTATACTATTGTGGCCAAATTTTGGATTGATTTTTGAGAATGTATCTACTACATGTTTGTTGGGTTTTTTTCCACACGTGATGAAAAGTGGGGCTGAATGAGTCACAAACATTTTTCCAGTGCTAATGCTATTAACATGTCTCCCTTGTGGGGAAAATGTTAATCTGCCCTCTCACCGTGTTTTCTGCTGATTCTCTCAGTTTTTACCTCTAATAACTCATGTGCCTATTTAAAAGATGTTTATCCCATATGTTCAGCAGTTAAACAAGCTGTGGACAAAAGTGGTCTCGTTCGCCTCCCCCCTACCCCACTTGCCAACTGTGTTTTTCAGAAGCTCTGTGAAGACTTTATCTGTATGTAATTTGTTTTGGAGGATTTTTTTGCTTGCTTGTGTTTTGGGGTTTTTTGGGTTTTGTTTTTTTTTTTTAATCCAACAGAGTCAGGTGTGCAGCTTGCAGCTTCGCTGGTGTGTGAGATTCACCATAATGTCACGTAGAGGGAGCAGGAAAGCAGCGGTGTGTCTGTGAGCCTGGCTCTGACTCGCCAAGGCAGTGCCATTTAGCACACATCAGCAACACACAAATGTTTGGGAGGTGAATCCGGGACAGTGCATTTCTTTGAAGAGTTTTTCCCACTGGAGAAGTGGGCTGTATGTATGGTGTTTAAAACTGAGAGGATGTGAATTAGGGTAACAATGATGTGTGGGAATGGAGGCCCACATCTGAAGTGGTGCTGAATTGGGCTGGGTGGGCTAAGGGTGAAGCTGGTGCGGGAAAGGTGAGGGTGCCCTCCTCCAGACCTCTTCGCTTTGTACCAAAAAAAAATATGTGCCTTATTCCACAACTTGTATTATCAATGTTTTTCACAACTTCTGACTTGCTGTTAGCACAGGTGGATTTAAAACAGGGGCTGTCATCAAACGGAAAATCAGGAACTGCATGACTCTCATTTAGATTTGTAAATTTTTGTATGCAAGACTGACATGAGTGTTATCTGCTGCACTCTGTGCAATAGGGAAAAACCTCTTAATATGTTTAAGAAAAACTAACAGGTTTTTAAAAATGTATTCCCAATGTTCGTGGGTCTCATATATAAGACTATTTAAGCTTAACCTGCAAGGTACATTTTATATTAGTGAGATCTAGCAGAATTTGTGCCATGGCTTGAATCTCCTCCTGCTGTCAATGTATTTTATAAAACTGAACACAAGGAAATGTTCAGTGTTGCTAGAGCAAATCAGCATTTCCTTTATTAAAGATTCCAGGAAGATCCTGTCAAGCCAAAAGTGCGTATTATAAACTAAAAGATTTAGTCAGGCAGTCACTAAGCAACATGAAAAAAAAACCTGAAAACCAAAAAATTATTCACTTTGCATTTATTTAATTAAATTAATTCAACAGGCCACCTATCAGTGTTTGGTAGTTGTCATGTTGGCTCTTTTTTTCATTCAGAAACTTCTAAAGTGTTGTTTTTTTATTGTGGGGGAGAGGGGGGATGTTGTACATCTGCTTAAAATAACTATGAGCAATAATATTAAAGTAGAAATTTTTACTATAGAAGACCAAAGAGGTATTTGTCACTGCTCTAAAATAAGACTAATTACTTTATATTTTGGAATATAGGTGTTATAGGCCAAAACGTATCCCCCATGGTAGGCACTCCAGCACCCGGCACGAGTCCTTTTGGACAGCAGGTGAGTCATTTTAGCATGATTTATGAGGCTCTAAGGCTCTGAATTAGCATTTAAATTAGCATTTAAACAACATCTCAGTTAAGACATGTAGGGATGCAGGTAGCCTTTCCCAGGGAGAACACAAACCAAATGTACACCCATGTATTTAGAACCAGTTGATATCTTACACTGAGTGTATGTCCATATTTCTTGATTGAATTGTTATTGGACTAAATAGGTTCTGCCCAGTGGGATAGCTTCTGCAGTATAAGCAAGACTTTGTTTTGTTTTCCTTCTACTAAACTGTGTCATTTCAACACAGTGTTAAAATGCTGATAATTTAGGTTTTGCATGCGTTGGTGATGCAGAGAGGATGCTGTCCACTTTTCTCAGCTGTTGATGAGTGGGTGAAAACTGTTTTGTTTTCTCCATATTTCACAAACTAACAAAGCAGATGTTTGTTCATAGTTCAGAATTTGTGAGTTTGGATAACAGCAATGATCAGATGTTCATTCTCAGTGATTGATACAGATGGAGTGTTCAGCACATTTCCAATTTTGTTGACTAAATTTTTGCATCATAAAGAAAAATGTGATCTTGGCTAGAGGGTGTAAAGAAAACCAGAAGCTGAGTGAGAAAGTACTGAAGTGTATATGTCATGACACTGAGTTATTCCAGACCATGGGATATCTGCACTAAGAATTCTCAGTACTGCTACTTACCCACAACGGTGGGAATTCTTCTGTGGGATTGTGATTTTTGTGTGTGTGTGTGGCCTGACAGCAATTAGCATTTATTCTGTGGAAGTATCACAGTCATCCAAGGATCAGGGACATTTTAGAGATAAACCCTGCACTTCACAGACCACGTGATTTATGATCAAATTAGAGAAAACATGAAATAAGAAGGAGGCAAAAGGAGTAATTAAGGGTAATAGGAGAGAAGAGAAATGGTGATAGTAATCAGAATATGTTTACATAGATTAGAAATATGAGCAATGTTGTCTGTTAAATATGAATATGGTTTGTTTGCAGTTCCTCTCTGTGCATCGTGGTGACCCCAACAGATAGCCCTGGCTGAAGTGGGTGTCTTCCAGGGAAATTTCCTTATGCGTTTGCTCATAACCTCTTCTGAAGCTCCACTGTATGAAGATGACCTGATGCACAGATTTGAAGTGGCTTCCCTGCAGTCCCCTCAAATGTGATCTCTCCATCACTTTGTCATTGCAGATAGGAATCCTTGGCCCGCCAGGACAGCAGGCACCACCTCCGTATCCCGGGCAGAGCCCAGCGAGTCAGCCAGTTATGCAGCAGCCCACAACTCCCATGTTCGTCTCCCCTCCACCAAAGACACAGAGGCTTCTTCATTCTGAAGCCTATCTGAAATACATTGAGGGGCTTAGTGCTGAATCGAATAGTATTAGCAAGTGGGACCAGACCCTTGCAGGTAAGGCTTTTGATACATAATGGGATGTTTCCAGACAGAACACACTTCTTTGTAACCAGTAATATTTTTTGCTTTTATGGAAAATGCTAAATAAATCTCCTGGTTATTTAATAAAATGTACACATGCAACTAATTGTTAAAAGCAAATCAGCAGACTGTGAGAACATGTATGTTGTCAGTAGGCTAATACCATCAATGTTTTATAAATCTAAGAATCAATTGTATGGGCTTAAATACTAGGGGTAAAAGTCATATAGAATTATATTCGCCTTTTTCTAGAAGAACTGTGGTGAATATCAAAGCCCGTAGTAAATTGGACCATTTCTTGACCTTCCAGCACGAAGACGAGATGTCCACCTATCAAAAGAACAAGAGAGCCGACTCCCTTCACACTGGCTGAAAAGTAAAGGGGCTCATACCACAATGGCTGATGCATTATGGCGTCTGCGAGACTTGATGCTACGAGACACCCTTAATATCCGTCAGGCATACAACATAGAAAATGTTTAGTTGCATAATTGCTTCTTTCTTTGATACTGGCATCTAAGGAGTTTTGTGGAAAAATAGCTGTTTTAGTTACTGGGTGGGGAGAGATAACCAACAATAATTTGTATTGCATTTTACTGTACATTGCAAGACCATTTTTATATAAGGACACTTTTAATAAGCATATTCCACTTTTTGTTATATTAAGTTGACTTTATCAAATACACGGATTTTTGCATATGTTTCCTTTGTTTGAAAGGCGATTTCATAATTGGTTAAGTGTAGTCAAGGATTCATCTTTCTTATACTTTATTGCTGAGAATCTGATGCCATTGTTTTTATATAAAAGACAAAAAAAGAAAACAAAGTATTTACAGATTGGTACAATGGAATGTGAAATTAGTCATAGTTTACATCTTAGAAGAATGTGTGTACATGTGCTTGTGTGTGCTAGCCACTTCCAGCAGAAATCTCGCTTGGATGTGAACAGGGAGGATCTCTTAGAAGAAGCTAAAGGTAAGACGTGCATTGATACTAGGGAAAAAGGACATTTCGAGTCAACACCGAGGCAGCTGAGTGGGCCGCAGCAACCATGGAAGTGCTGGTGTGGATGGGACAGGGGTGTTTTGACTGCTAATGTTGTCCAATCCTGTCCAGTTATTTAATTGTGTAGCCATGGCCATTGTGATCCTAAATCAGTAACAGAACACATGTGCTGGCATGCCCTTAGAAGGTGAAATGTTTCATCTGCCATGACCTGCTTTGGGTGTTCTGTGATGTCCCTAACACTGAGCGGTGGGCAGGGGAAGCTTCCCTGCTAAGCAATTCTGTCTGCATGTGGGAAGGACATGCAGAGCTTCGAACCAGTTCAGGTCTTGGAAGGTAAGTTAGAGGAGAAGGAAAATTGAGTTGTTTTGTTAGTGAAGTGATGTTTTTAAATTCACACATATTCTGTTAAAGATTGGGCATTGTAAGACATTTTTGAATGCTTTCTTTAAGCATATTGATTCATCTTAATGAAAGTTTTGCAATGCAAAATTTGAGAAATTTGACACTTAACTTTAAAGTAAAATACTACTGTATGGTATGCGTAAGTTCAGCATGCCTAGTACATTGGAGAAATAGAGTACTTGCATTGCAGTCTTCAGAGGGCTTGGGGTTTTTTTTTTTTTTCCTTTTTTTTTTTTTTAGCTAAGTAAGGTAGGTATAGACTCTTCTTGCCAAATTTCAAGGTTGTGACTGCCTTCTGCTAAAGACTTACCTGTCGTCATAACTAACCAACCTTTTGGACTGCAAAGCTATTTGTTTAAAGGTAAATCCTTTCATGTACTTAATTTTAGAAAAAGAAATAATACTTTTGGATTGCATTAAGTAACTGGGAAAACTATTAATTTGAAGAAAAAATGTTGGCAGGACCACGGTCACTGCAACTCAGTCCAAAAGAACTGATTTACTCATAGAACTAATCTTACTGCTAGAGGTGTTCATCATGTGGAAATGTTTTTTAAACTCTAATAGTACAGAACACTTTCATTTGAGTACGTCTGGCAGAAGGTTAAATACTTTTCTTCAAATCCTGGATATCTTGGGTTGTGATTTGCTGATGTAACTAATACTGATGAGGGAAGTGACGTGTGCAAGTATAAACTGTTATTTAATTTTACTGGTTAATTCCTCTCCCTCTGCTGTAGCAATCCTCCAGTCACTGCATGGAAAACCGTGTAACTACATAGGCACCTAAGGACAGTTTAGGTCAGATGTGCAATGGATGGGAAGAAAATGCAGCTAAGCAACATATAGGAAGATTACAATTTTGAACTCCACAAGTAGCACACCTGTGGTACAGAAATTCTCTACTGGCCTTTGTAAATGACCATGTTTATTTAATGAACTAGAAACTGAGTAGTCTTAGACCACCCCCATACAGTATCATCTTAAAATGTGTTTCAATTACCATAGGCTTTGCAATTTTTAGCCACAAAGATGGGATGTTGAAGCAAATCAGGCAGCAAATCCTAGTTTTTGAGTATTTGGAACTATCTTGGATTGTACTAATACACCACCAGATTCTCCTGCTTCTCAGCATTAACAAAAATTACACCAAAGAACTTGGGATGGATTTTAGTTAAGTTATTGTTTTATTTATTTTCTTTTGAGGACTGGATGGGACTCCCTTTGGAGCCTGTATAACTCGGATGTTTAATTTATCTGAAGGTCAGTGATGAGCAGACTTGCAGCACTGGCTCTCTCCTGCCCAAGCAGCTGAAGCCCTACTTTCGCTGCTCTTTCCGGCCCAGGAGCCAGAGATTGGAAGCGCAAACAAAACCTGGGTCCTCCCGCAAGGCAGTGCAGAGCACTATCGCTAAGCCACCGGGCTGGCCCTAATCAATTATTTTAAGCTTTGTTTATTTATTTCAAAATCATGTCTCTGTATATTGGAGGCATTTCAGTTGATTGCAGTAAAATTTAGGATATAATGGCTACAGTCTAGAATTCAAAACCAGCAAAAGAAACTGTTTTCTAACTCTGGTTTAAAAAAAAAAAAAAAAGACATGTCTGTCCATCTTTCTCTCTCTTTGTGGGTGTTTGAACCCCTCATTTGTTTTCCACTGATGTTCGTTGTACTGGCGTAAACAAAACTTTCATAATAAAATAAAAGTATGTATGGGAAATGGTTGGCTTCTGTGAGAGTGGAAAATAGATTAATCTAGGACCGTTATTTTCATAAAGCAGTTGGAAATGACTAATAATTGTTTGTTCTCTTTCTCAGTCCTTCCCTTCCATGAGAAAATTTACTGTTTGTGTAAAAATTCAAAACATTGATGTTGGTGACTTTTTTTTCAGCGTATGTTTTCGGACCTGGTTAATCCATGCTTGGTTTTTCATTAGATCTTGTACTCCTGAAGGTTAAGCTGCTAACCAGAGTTCTAACATGTATGTATCATTGTTTTGTTTACCTGAGTCTTTTTAATTTGAATAAAAATAGTTTGCAAAGTGTTTTGGATTAACCAGGTTTGAGTGTCCCATCAAGAATTTTGTTAGGATTTTATTTCAAGTAATTCTGGCTGTTGCCGATCCAGATTTTACCAAGTCCTTGGTACGTGCGTGCTTGTGTGTGGGTAAAGAATCCTTTTTATATTGTCCTTTGTATGGCAAGATGTGCCTGGTAGGTGATATGAACAGTGAGGCTGAAAAATATGGTTGACAATTGAGCCATAAGGAGCATGAACAGTAAACGCTGAAAAATATGTGACGCATGTGGAACAAGCTGAGTGGAGATGATAAGATTCAGTCAGTCCCAGATGCCCCAACGTTAATTGCTTTGAAAATAAACAGCAAGCCTTAATTTCATACTGGAACCCAGCTTGGTTCAGGACTGTCCTTTATGTAGCTCTGTAATAATGGAAATTAGAACAGTAATATGGAAAAAACATCTTTTACGCAATAAAATTAGAAACCAAGACCATTATAAATTTTTGGTAATACCACAAACTGCAAGAAAAATTAAGTTATAGTAACCTCTCAAGGTGCCTCTGACATAAAATGTACAAAGAGCTATTTAAACAACCAGAACGGAGAGCATTATATTTAATTAACACACATTCATGTCTTTGACCCGGGGGATAAACGCTGCCTCTCACGCAGGCTGCCAGCTTTACAGAGTAATACCACAAACTGCAAGAAAAATTAAGTTATAGTAACCTCTCAAGGTGCCTCTGACATAAAATGTACAAAGAGCTATTTAAACAACCAGAACGGAGAGCATTATATTTAATTAACACACATTCATGTCTTTGACCCGGGGGCAGGCTGCCTTCTTTACAGAACTTCCACCTTTCTAAAATTTGATGGTGCAGTTGCACAGAGGAGACTAATTCTAATCATCCTCTGCATCTTGTTTGCTCATTCTGAGATGCTGAAGATCATCCGCAGATGTCTGTAGCCCCTTCTTGGCCGCAAATGCAGAAAACTGGAGCGGTCCTTCAAAACAGTGGGTACTCCCAGCATCAAGTAAGAAATGGGATCTGATTCATTGATAGATGTGAAAATTTCTGAATGAACCTCATATTCCTTTTGCTTACTGCATTTTCCAACAAGTCTAATTCAACCATCATAAAGAGAAACAAAAGGACAGTGCAGTAGGATCTGGTGATCCTGGATATAGAGATTCCCAGTCTCTGCCAGGCCCCGGAGGCACAGTGGTCTCCTGTGGTTGGTCCTTCCTGTGCCAAGACAGAGCAGAAATCCAGTGCAGAACTCTGGCCGTGCAGATTATCATCTGGTAAAGGATGCAGCAGGAGAGACGAGAAAAGAAACAGATGAGAATGCAGTGAGTTACACAGCAACAGTAACTGGTGTGGCTCAGCCCAAGGGAAGCGAAGCACAACAACAGCCTCAGAGAAACGGTGAAGGAATCCTGAGGTCTGTGCCACGGTCTTTGCAGCGAGTGTCCAAATTCCGTTTCCCTTGGATGATTTCTGGGAGGACTAGAATTAATCCTCGCACTTTGTGCAAAGCACCAACATCTAGTAACAACTTAAGGAAATTCCTCAGGACCAGTCATCCCACCAGCGCCTGTGGCAGTTTTTTGCACCTTTCTCGGTAGCACCTGGGGCTGGCTGTAACCAGAGCACAGGTACGGTTTCATATCTCTGTATGAAGTCCGAAGTGAAAACTCGCCTCCACTGCAGATAGTAAAAGTTTTGCAGATGACTACTTACTGCTGCTGCTTTACTGAATTTAAGTTTTCCATGTTTGATTATCTATATTGGCCCAACTTCTCCAGTTTGGAAAGCTTTCAGCAGAAGTGCTTTCCTAATTCTCAGAATCTCCTGTTGCAGCTGCTGCGGTGTGAACACACGAGACCGCTGTTCGTAGGTGCTGAGCTGTGGTCAGGGCTGACACCAGATGAACTCCCTGAACAAGGAACAGACGTGCACAACCCCAGAACTGGCAGGGGCTCAGCAGCTTTACATGAAAGCTGTGTTCCTGGCTTGCTCCCACAGCATGTAACCAAGTGTGTTCCCAGCGCTGGCCCCAGCTCCGAGCTGAGGGAGAGTTCTCAGTTCCTCCCTATTGCCCACCACTGCAGTGGACAGATGGGGAAGCTGGAGAATTAACATTGATACTAGATCCCCAAGGGTGCTCAGTACTGGACCGGGCTGGGCACTGGGGCCAGTGTGAGAGACTGGCAAAATCAGAGAATGCAGGAGGATCAGCATTAGCAAATGCATTGTGGAATCAAGAATACAGTTCAGATTTCTAAGTTACAAGCTTTATCTTCTGTCATAACAGATCTGTGTTGCCCAAGATGGTATGATGCCAACTCACGAGAAGGATTTTATTCCTGCACTGGTCACAAACACCCAGTGCCAGAACTCCCCGACACCAAGCTTCTTGTGAGCGACTGCAGCCTGTCTCACTTTGTGTACCTGGCTGGAGACACCCAAGTTGTCTTCCAGACATGCCTGGTGCTCTCAGCTGCAAATGGGAAATGGTGCTGCAACGTAAGAGTTCTGAACTGGAAAACCGGACCTTGACTCACTGATGTCTGTGAAACACTCTGCTGCTATTACAGGAGTGCTAAGGGAAGCCACAGGAAGTTTTCACACCAGGCTCCCGAGTACTGAGAAGTAACTAGGGCACAGGGCTCTTTCTTAAAAAAACAAAGATAGATACTGAAAAACTCATTTGTTCTATGGAAACCAAGCACAAGAGAGTTCCAAAAAGCTCAAGAAGTAAAGGCAGATGGAACTAAAGCTCAACAATTTTCAAAATCTGGCTTTTTATCAATGGTTTATTCTTTAATGTATTGCTACAGTCAAGATTTACTTCAGTGGAATGATCTGTGACTACATAAAGAATCTTGTGCGTGGGTTTTTGAAATTGGGCTGTACCTTGGAACTGAAGTAAAACCCTAGGTTATTACTTCTGACACAGAGGTGTTCCCCAAGTAATTCATTTGCTGTCCAGTCAAACTATGTAGTCACATCTTTAATTCTCTGACAGTTTTTTATTTCCTGAAAACAACCAGCACTAGTCCTCCAGATCGAGTGTTGGAAGACACAACACAAAGTGCAGCGGTTACACTCTGCTTGCACGTTGAGCACCTGCAGTGTCATATCTCCAGAACAGACACTGGCACTAGTTAGTTTACTTCTGTGGAAAAAGGCTGTTGGGAGTTAGCACAGGAACATATGTAAGTATATTAACTCAGGTTTGTTTTTAGGTTGATCTTAAGTGGCTTCTTTGAGGCACCCCCAGCACATACACATAGGATCAGAAATACAACAATTGCATTAATGTACAGTTGTCACTGACTGTGCTGCACCAGTCACCCCAATGCATAGTCACTGACATGCTCCCAAGCACTTGGGAGTTACTGTCACTGATTTAGGGAGTAAAACAGAACTTTAAAAACCATGAAGGATAGAGCAGTTAGCTGTTTTCCTTCTTTGGGGAGACAGGAGTCCTTCAAACAGAATTCGGGTTTGCAAGGCTTGCTGTCGCACATTCCTCTAAACTTGTGCCTGTTACCAGGTAAATGTATTGGACTGTTTTCCCCTCAGCTCAGTTCATCATTAGAGTAGCAACAATGGGTATTGCAGCACTTGCAGGCAGTGGAGCCGGAATGCACAAATGACTTTCCAAACAGTGTGGGCTGAGTAAACACTGAGCAGTAGTCTGTCCTCTTTTTATCTAGTTGAAATTATGCCACATTGGAAAGAAAACAAATCAGATTCCAGAGCAGCTTCTATCAGTGCAAAGGAAACTAAGAATTATGATTTCCATTGTGCCAAGATATTATGATTGCAATATGTAACATTTCTTTCCCATTAGTGTTGCCAGAAGAATGGTGTCTCATCAAGCAAAGAAAAGCAGTAGCCAGACTCTGTTTACTCAGTTTAGTTTATTTTAAAGTACTAAACAAACATTAAATAAGTGGCAGAGGCCTAAACACAGTGAACTTTTTGTGATTATATTTGGCTTAAATACAAAATATTAAAGAAATTAAGTAGATGGAAAAAGAAACTGCCAAAACCATCTGAGAGTGTATTACACAAACTTGTGGATTACAGTTCATCTTGCAGAGACAAAATCTTCCCCTTACCATCAACATGGCAGTAATGCTTCTTTGGTGTTAATGCGAAGCATTCAGGAACTTCCCCTTGAAACATGTTGGCTAAAATTCATTTTTTTCCATCCTTGCCTCGTACTGTCTTTCAGATCGTTTCCTACGGTAAACATCATCTGCCAGAAAGAGATTTTTTTTTATATTAGCATTTTCCAAGTGCAAGACAGTATGAAGCCTGTTATCTCTTTTTAAACTTTTCAATCCCATTTTCTCTTGCAGACACTGACAGGCAACTGAAAATTCAAGCCAACACAAACCCTTATTGCCACTTAAAAATAGCTCATGTTCTCCCTCCCATCCAGGTTAAAGTTCTTCCCATCAGTCCTGAGGAAATGTTCTAGGAAAACTTAAGTTTCCAGTGTGATACTCATTTCTTGTCTACTTTCCCATGAGGGTAATTAAAAATATGAATGCCCAAACTAGCTGAAGCCAAAGGGAAATTAAATTATAGGCAAAAAGTCAATGTGTGACATAAAAAAAAAAAAGTCAAAAAAACCCCCACAAAACACAGGAATATACCCATTTTCATAGTCTTCCTAGTTGTTCATCCTGACCAACCCTAAATATCCATCACTAAATAATATCTCTCACTGAAAAAAAAAAAAAGCTATCGTTCTTGTACATGGTCACATGGATTATGGAGCCATAATAAGGCTAAACTACATAATTATTATTATTGTTGTAATATAGTAAAATTAGGCACAGAAAAGGTGCAAGCTGAAATAGAACAGCTGCTAGATGGATGCTGCGCTTTAGGTTCTAACCTGACTTTACTACTATACAGGTATGCCTCAGAAATATTAAACTGAAAAACTGCAACAAGCCCAAGCCTTCAGAAGTGAGCACGAGAAGCAATTTTCTTTGCAGTGAGTTTGTCAGATATGGAAATTGTATCAAGCTGGTTTACTCTGCAGAAGACTCAACTAATTTCCCATGAAAATGAGAATGTTCTCCTATAACACAGTGTCAAGCTGATCCTTTTTCTGAAGTACACAATTTCTAGTGAGGCTTCTTAAAGGGAAGGATGCTCCATGAAGCTAAATGTTTTCACTTCTAAAAACTAAGTGCCATTAGCTAGGTTCTCATGACTCATTTTCATGCCTTTTTTACAATTACTTTATTTAAAAAGTTATGTTTCAGATGAACCCACACCTACACTTAAATTCTGACAACTCTGGGTGAGGTTTTTTTTCAATGTAAAAAAAAAAAATAGTATTCTAAACCCAGGTTTGGGGTTTGTCTTCTGCTAGGGAGGCAGAGCTGCAGTGTGCCACCCTGCACTAAGGACGGACGGGGTTAACCTGCTGATTATCTGCAACCTGCTCCAGGTGAGGACCCCCCGT
>NW_010122613.1:6209-8935 GCF_000699245.1 Pterocles gutturalis | reverse complement strand
CCGTGGCCCCAAGAACAGTATTTCCAGGAATCCCCAACGTAGTGCCTAAGGGATTCCTGGGAAAACTGGACCCTGAGGGCACGGCGACCCAGGCTGTCCGCCAGTCCTGAGCATCCTCGCCACCAGCTAGGCTCCATGGGAGTGATGGGGGGTTACCACTGCTGTGTCCCTGCTGTTCCCCCACCGCACAAGGCTCCTACACTTCTGTGCAACCCCTCCTGCTGGTGCCCAGTGCCAGGCTGGGGGTCCTGAGCAGACACAGGAGTCCCTCTGCTGCAAGCAGAAACCTCCCCACCCTCCTTTCCCCCCTTGCTCTCTGCAGGGATCTGGTGCTTTGAGGGAGCCCTTTCCCATAGCCAGGGGTCAGCTCTCCTTGTGTCACTTGTCCCTGCAGGTGGGGGTCCCGGAGGTCCCCAGGGTGCGCAGTTCCTCCCTTCCCGAGCTACAGTGCTTCATCTCAGACTCCCAATTGACCAGAGATGCAGCACTGCACCTTGGGCTGGGAGACATGGAGGAGCCCACGGTCACCCTCCCTGTGGCTGGCGGGTGTCCCTGGGGTGTGCCACCGGCCCCTGCCCAGCTGGGTGCAGGCAAAGAGGTGTCCCCCTCCCAGAGCCCTGTGCCCGTGTCCCCTGTGCCCATCCCCAATGTGATGGCAGGACAGACCTGGGCTTGGTAGCTCAGCCTGGCCCCAGCTCTGCAGGGACAGACGGATGAGGACAGATGGGGAGGATTCTGCCTCCAAATCTCTGTACCCCCACACCGAGAGCTGGTGTGGAGCTGGGTGAGAGGGTGATGGGAGCCCCCCCAGGGCTGCCACTCAGCAGGGCCAGGACACCCCAGGATGCTGGGGGGCCATGGGTATCACACAGCACATCCTTCCCTGACCTCTGCCCCTTCCCTGCCTTGGGGCGTGAGAAGCCTGTGAAAGCTGCTGCTGTCCCTCCCCACCCTTGTCCCTGTCCCAGTCCCCACCAGAGGAGAGCCTGCAGCTGGCCAGCACCTGTGGGAAGCCTTCAGCCTCGGCTTCCCAGGCTCAGTCATCAGCCCGATCCGTTCACAGGGTGGCAGGGCTCAGCCTAGCCCTTCCCATGGGCAAGGGCCAGGGGCTGCAGGGGGGATGCTCCCTGGACCTTCACCTTCCAGAAGCCCATCCAGACCTGAGGGTGAAGATCCGGGGAGGGGAAGCAGCAGGAGAGGGAGGATGGAAGGAGCAGCCAAGCCCAAAAATGTCTTTCACAGGCAAACACTAACATCCTGAGCAGAGCCGAAACGTGATAAACAGACCATCTATCACAACTGCGTCCTGCTGCCGGGCCCCGGCAGCCACAGCGCTCCCGGCAGCCTGACAAGAAGCAGATGGCGCATCTCTGGCCTGAGCCCCTGCATCCGGCACCGGCCACCCCCCCCGGCTGGGTGCACCCAGCTGGGAACCGGGGCAGAAATCACCCTGTGCAACGTGCTGGGCTCCCCCATCTGCTGCCCCCAATTCCAGGTAGGAAAGAGGGGGTGAAAGAGCACCTGGGTGCCCCAAGCTTACAGCATCCATCAGGGTGGAGATTTGAGAGCAGCCCTGGCCAGCGCAGGGTTATCTCCATGCCAGCCGTGGCCAGCCCTGAGGCCCAGCCAAGTATGGGAACAGCCACGGGGACCTGGAGCCAGGGGAGGTGCTGCAGGGACCTTCCTGCTGCCCTACGCCTTTTCAGAGCCTCTGCCCCACTGCCAGCCCTGCCCGGCAGCATCCCAGCCCCTGCACACCCCCTAGGAAGGGGCTGCCGTGCTTTCAGCAAGGAGCAATGTGCAGCACCGCAGCATGCCCTGGCAGCCAGCCTCCCTTCGCACGGCTGGGCAGTGGGGATCAAGGGCAGGTGTGCCCGCAGCGTGCAGCTACCTGTGCCCAGGGAAAGGGCACGCACTGGTGCTCGTGCTGGCAGTGTGCTGGCGTGCCGGCTCTGCCCATCCCTCGCCGCTGGCTGTGTTTCTTGCGCTGTGCAGTTGTCATGTGCCTTTGGCAGCCTCGATGTCCCCAGGGCTTCCCATGGCTGAGCCTGTAAGAGACAGAGGGTGGCAGTCAGTGTGGTGGTGTGGGCTGTGAGCTCTCAGGTCCCTTCCTGAGCAGCTGCTGTGGGACCCCTCTGGATGCCCAGCACCCCACGGGACTGCGGACAGCAATGCCAACAGCTCTGTGCACACAAAAACCCCATGACAGCCCCTCAAATGCGTCCCTTTAGTTGCTCAAAGCCACGTGTGCCCAAAGCCCAAGGGCCTGGGGCATGTTCCCCTCTTCTGGTGGGTGGCTGGCACATCCCCAGGCCTGTGGAGACTCCTGCAGTGGGGCCCAGGGATGGCCCTGTCATCTCCCTGCCACCACCCTGGCCCTAGCAGGTAAGAGACAGAGGGTGGCTCCTCTGCCCCCATGGCATGGGGCTGGGAGACCTCAGCTGCCATCCCCAGGGAGGTGGTGGCAGGGGAAGAAACACTGTGAAAAGCTGGAGGGATGTGCGAGGCTGTGCATCCCACCAGGCTGGAGGCAAAACATGTGCTGGGGCTCACCCACCCTTGCCTAAAGAGAGGTCTCGAGGGGGAGGGAGGCCCCGCCATCCTCCCTCCAATGTCCCCATCACAGCCTCACTATGCCAAGATGGGGCAAAAAAGCCAGTGCTGCAGGGCCTGCCCTTTCCCCCTGGTCTCCATTCTTGGTTTTATCCTGGTTTCCTGAAGAAAGG
>NW_010122613.1:5716-6192 GCF_000699245.1 Pterocles gutturalis | reverse complement strand
GGCTGGCCCGAGTGTGCCATGTGGCTGCCACTTTCTGCTGGGGGACCTCTGTGCTGGGGGACACGAGTGTCCCCTGAGCGGTGCCTGCCAGGAGGAGAGCTCCAGCCCCAGGTTCCTCGTCTGCTCGCTCGCATGGGTGCGAACAGGCCACGTAGCTTCAGAAGAAAAAAGCAGAATAACAAATGCCTGGACTCACAGTCCTGCCGATGTCGGTGGGACCACCAGCTGCCTCCACATCCCCAGGCCGAGGGTCTCCAGAGGGTGCCTGGGACACAGCGTGCACGCCCAGGACAGTCCCCCGGCTCCCTCCTTGGCCACGCCAGCACCGCCTGCTATTGCCCTCGCTCCTGCCCCTGCTCACCTCCAGCCTGTGCCTCTGCCGAGCCGCTTCCCCGCTTGCCTGCCCTGCGCTGCCGGCGGGTGCTGAGGATGGGAACCGGGGGGTGAGCCGTCCGGGGCTGCCAGCTGGCTCCCCA
>NW_010122613.1:5460-5696 GCF_000699245.1 Pterocles gutturalis | reverse complement strand
GCGGCGCGGGGCTGAGTCAGAGCTCGGCCCTCCCCACGGTTACAACACAGCGCCCTTTCCCCTCTCCAGGCAGGCTGCCGCTGCAGGAAATGTCCTTTTTTAATAGCACTTGGGATTTGTTTCCTCCTTGTAATTCCCCAGCCCTGTGAGGCCAGAGTTGGGCTTTTGAGGGAAGCCTGAACCCCCCAGCCAGGGGGGCTCTGCCACTAGCGGCTCCCGCCGCCCCGCCTTCTTGG
>NW_010122613.1:4566-5357 GCF_000699245.1 Pterocles gutturalis | reverse complement strand
TGCCCCAGCTGAGCTTCGGTCCAGTTCTGGTCATCAGCTACACAAGGAGCCCCAATGTCACCTCCTGCTGGAGGGACTCATTCCTGGGTGACACCAGGCAAGGTAAATCCTGCCCAAGGACCCCCCCAGGTGCCCCCTCCCTGGTGGCAAGGGCTGGGACAATGGAGGGGAATGTGCTCTGGCTGGAAGGACTCACTTGACTCTATAGAACTTTAAGGGACTGACCCCAGGGCAGCTTCTGCTGCCTGTTGGGTGTCCCTTGCAGGCAGCCATCGTGTGGGGATGCTGCTCACTGTCACTTTGCAGCACAAGCAGGTGTCAGGACAGCTTCTTCCCACCGGGGCCTTCCGGCTCTCCCAGCATCTCCATCCTGTCCCCCATGGACCACGGTGGCCTCCGTGGAGGAGAGGTGCCTCCTCTCGCCCTCCCTCCCTCCCTCCCTTGCCAGCACTAGTATTAAATCAAAGGTTTATGAGAAAATGGAGGGGCCAAGGGAGATCCTAATCTGGTCGCAGCCTGATTAACCCTGAGTTCAGGCTGAGGTCCTGATGCTCAGCTATAAATAGCTCTGCCTTCCCTTTCCCATCCTCCTGCCGGGGCTGCGGCATGCCTGCCCTTTTATGGTCAAAAAGGCAGATTTGGAGACCGAGCGGCCCCCATCTCCCATGCTGGGGGCGAGCCAAGGGGGCCCAGGGGGATGCTGCTCTTTCTCCACAGGTTTTGCTGGGATAAACTATAACAAGAAGAACAAAGGAGCAGGTTTGGGGGGCTGAGAGCAGGGGATGGGTGCA
>NW_010122613.1:1073-4453 GCF_000699245.1 Pterocles gutturalis | reverse complement strand
AAAGCTGCCGGTACCAGGCGCTGCGGTGAGGGGCTAAAACCCTCCAGCAACACTAGAGCCTGGCCTGGGAGTGAGAAAGAGCCTCCAGAGGGGTGGGAGTAGCAGGAAGGGGGTTCACAGCTGGAAGAAGCATGGCTAAGGATGAGCCAAGGCACACAGCAGCCTGGTCATTGCCTTTCCCACGGCCTCAGCTCTTCCCCCAGCCCCTAGCCCACCAACCACCATCTTCCCATCCTTAGCTGGTTTCCTGCTCGCAGAGCTGCCTCTCCCTCCATGGAGCAGCACAGCCCTGGGCCCCCTCCCCAGCCCACCACTGGAAGATGTTTTGGGGGTACAGGGACCCTGCTGGCAAAGGCTGGCGCCTGGTGTCACCGTCCCTGGGGCACCCGGAGCGTGGGAGCGGGTGCCGGCAGCAGCCCTCCCGCTCTGTTTACGCGTCACATTCCCGGTCCGGAGGAAGTGGTGCAGGGGTGAAGTCCCAGCGGGGACAGGCCGTCACGTCACCGGCCTCCAGCCCTGGCTGGGAAGGGCTGGTGGGAACCCAGAGCACTGCAGGGAGAGCTCCCCATGGATGCTGTTCCCAGGTGGTGCAGGGCAGCCGCTCCAGCATCCTCCTTGCTCCCTGGGCTCTGCTCCTCTCCCCGCTCTTGCATGGCTCCCAGCTGGAGCCGGCTGGAAGAGCTGTCGGAGGAGATGCTCCTCAGCATGGTGGGCATGCTGGAGCTCACATGAGGCCAGAAAAGATTGCAGAATCAGAGCAGGCAGGGAGCAGTGAGGCTCCTCTCCTCTCATGGAGGCACAGCCATGGTGTGGCTGGAGCTCATTAAGCTGCCAGGGCTCTTGGCTGCTTATCCGGGATTTATCGTCTTATCTCTGCTCCAGCAAAGGAGAAGGGAGTGGGGGGTGCGTGCAGAATCCCCTGGACATGTGAGGAGCCCAGTTAGTAAATCACTTCCCCAAAGGCCCCAGCTTTCTCAGCCCTGCCTGCTGCCCGCCCAGCCGAGCAGTGAAAGGGGCTAAAAGAAAATACCCTAAATGGTCGAGCTCCCAGCAAGCAGGAGATGAGATGTGGAAAAAGATCAAGCACCCAGGTCATATCAGGACTGACACCCAGGCACTGTTTCCCTGCAGCTCCGGCGGAGCTGGGCTCCCTGTGCTGGCAGAGCCTCGGCAGGGCTGTCCAGGCAGCGCCCAGCATGGAGTGAGCCGTGCGGCTCCTCGGCTCAGGTGCAGCGGCGATTGTGGCGGCTGGAGGCAAGGAGTAATAAAAATGACATTTTAAAAATTAGGTTAAAAAGGGAGGGGAAAAAAAAGGATGGGCAAATTGGAGATGAGGGAGTGCAGGCACGAAGGCCAGGCTGGAAGAGAGAGCTGCTGCCTCATGTAGCAGCCACCCGCGAGTCAGTCCTGCAGCGAGCACTGGGGTGAGCTGGTGGCCACCATGGAGCATCTGCCCATGTATGGCACGGTGGGTCCCATAACCCCGTCCCCAGGCCCTGTCCACCACTGTCCTTTGTCCAAGGGAAGCTGCTCGTCCATCTCACAGCAGAGCTCAGCCCAGGGACAGGCAGTGCTGTACTTCACCTCCCGGCTCTGTGTTGCCCACTGTGACACAGATGTCCCTGCAGAGCAGGAGAGAAGCGCTTCCCTCCCAGCCATCTCAGGGTGAAGACCTGGCTGCCTTCATGATGCCAGCTGGCACCCACAGACCCTGCTGCCCTCGGGCACGAAGCCTCCAGCATTGCCAGCATGTGCCCCCTCTGTGCAACTGCTGGGGAAGGGGCTTAACAGAGCTGTTAATAGAGCACACCCCTATCCCAACACAGCTGAAGCTGAGCCCCTTGACATTCACGGGGGGCAAATGGCTGGCATAGACCAGGCTGGGCGTGCCCTGGGCAGCACCCCCAGCACACTGCCTCCTGGCACACTGACCATCTCCTGCAGCCCTGGTACCGCACAGCACCATGCTGCCCTGCTTCAGCAACAGCAGGACGGGGAAGATGGTGCTCAGCACCCCCTGCTTTGATGTCTCACATCAAACAGGGCTGGGGCAGGCTGGCTGCCCCTCTGTCAACCCAACCACACGTGTTCACCTGCCTACAGCCACGTAGCTTCCACCTAATGTGGGCACAGGGCTGGCCCCAGGGGCTTGCTGGTCCTCCAGAAGCCCCCTCCCCATCCCTATTGGCAGCGTGACCGTCCCCAGCTTCTCCACTAGCAAAAAGCAGCTTTGTCCCTCACCTCCACCCAGCAGCAGGAAGATCCTCACTCGCAGCAGCCGCAGCCCCAGCACCGCGATGGGCCCCCTCCGCTGCCCTGCAGAGCCCAGCTCTGCCCAGTGCCGCTGCCTCTCCCTGCCCCGGGATGGTGCTTGCTTGGCTTTGCACGGCCTCATCAGCTCCATCCTCATCTCCGCTGGCCGCACAGGCTGAGTGTGCAGCAAGGATTTGGCAGCCACTGTTGGGAAGGGTCCCTGCCCATTCCTGGGGCAGCCCAGGGCACCCCCCCGGCCCTCCCTGCCCAGGCTGGCATCGCTGGGGCATGGGACAGAAAAGCCAGGTCCCCCCCAGGTCACTGTGTCCCTGCCTCCGCATAGGATCTGACTCCAGCCTTTGTCAGATGAGCCTGGCCCTGCACCTGCTGTCCCTGCCCTGAGCCAAAGGAACCGGGCACCCCAAGGGGTGGGGGAGCACTGACACCTCCCGGTCAGTGACCCCCTTGGTGGCTGGGGGGCAGGAGGAGGAGGAGGCCCTGCTCCCCTGGGCCTGGCTGGTGGGTGCTGCTGGTGGGCAGACACTGTCCCAGCTCCCCAGGACATCCTGAGAGAGGGCAGGCAGCATGTCCCCACTGCCCGGGGAGGCCAGAGCCAGGCATGGAGGCAGGGCTGGGACAAGCCCTGTGAATGTACACAGTCCTGGGCAGGAAAAGGGGTTTGGGGCTCAGGAGCAGCGAATGCCCCCCCAGCACCCCCTGGCCTGGAGCCACAGGATGTGTGTTGGGCTCCATCCCCGGGGCTGGAGCCTCCCCCCACACAGGATCTGCTCCACTTGCCTCCTCTGTGTGGTCCCAGACAAGGTCAAAGGATGGTGAAACGGCTCCAGAGCTCAGATTTCCAGCCTCTTGCCTCATCATTTGCTGCTTGACTCCGGCTCTCTCCTGAAGACAAGCTTTCACTGCTTCTGCCCCGTACGGATTAAGGCGCTGGGGCCACCCCGGGGAGCACGCTGGGGTCCCCAGCCCCACACTCAGCCCCCTGCGCTGCCTGTGCCCCTGCCTGCAGGCTGCTTATGACATGCTACTGCCGTCACTTTCGCCAGGGCGCGGCGGTGATGGGCTAAGCGCGGTGCCTGCACGCCTGCCCGCTGTGGACAGGAGCCATC
>NW_010122613.1:766-1029 GCF_000699245.1 Pterocles gutturalis | reverse complement strand
AGGAGCAGCAGCGGGATGCTAGGGATGAGCAAAGGCAGGGTTTGCTGGGGGATGCCAAGGAACAAGCCTCAGAAAAGTCTGATCAGGAACAACGCTCTTTTTTGGATAGAAAAGGAAACCAAGAAAAGGAAAGAAAAAAAATAAAAGCCCTTAATCATCTCCAGACTGCCTCTTGACAAGCGTGGAGGGAAATGCCACTCTATCCAGCAGCCACCCAGAGCTGCAGCTTGTCTAGACACAGCCTTCCCCAAATTCCTGATGAT
>NW_010122613.1:260-668 GCF_000699245.1 Pterocles gutturalis | reverse complement strand
GGCTGGTGCTCAGAGGCTGGTGAGCTGGGGCAGGCACAAGCAGGATTGCTCTGAGCCAGGGACACCGCTGCTGGGATGGGGACACAGGCCATGTCCCACTGGTGGCTCCCTGTCCCCATGTGCAGCATCCCAGTGCCGAGATGCTGCAACTTCCCTGGGAGCAGCCAGCAAGAGCAGGAAGCCCTTGAGGCACATGGACCATGGTGGCCATGGCTGCCCTGAGAGGTTACAGTGCCCTGGTTACTGTCACTGTCCCTTTGCACAGGGACACACAGCCCATATGGGAGCTTGTACCCCCAGGGATGGCATTGTGTCCTGGAGGGACCCACTGTCCTTGTGCTGGACCCGAGGGACAGCTGGTGGTTGTCCCTATGGTGGTGGGAGCCACTCCACAGAGGAAGGAGGCAG
>NW_010122613.1:0-234 GCF_000699245.1 Pterocles gutturalis | reverse complement strand
ACTCAACAGAGGAAGGAGGCAGGGGGACATGGCAGCTTGCTGTCACATGCCTGCCAGGCACAGTGTCGCCAGGTGACCCATGGGGAGGGGACAGTCACTGCTGGCACCCCAGGAGTGAAGGGAGCCAACCATAACCCAGGAGCAGGCAGCACCGCATCCTGCGAGGGACAGGCAGGGAGGGGGTATGACCTGGAGATCCTCGGAAAAACTCTGCCAGGCCTCAGTCAAGGCTGT
>NW_010122612.1:309-20848 GCF_000699245.1 Pterocles gutturalis | reverse complement strand
CCCTCAGCCAAGGGCAAACCCATCACAATACCACTTAATGAAAAGCCTCTTCCCCAGATTTTGCTGAAAAAATAAAAAAATTCTAGGGATTTTTCTTGGGTTGTTTTGTCCTGAAATGTATTTAGAGCTCTGCCAGAATACTTGATATTTGTCTAGAATGGAAATGTAAAAGGTTTGATTCGTTCCTGGACGTAGCTACAGCTGTATAGGACTGCTGGTGTATTGAACAGCAAATGTGTTAGTTGCTGTTCAAGCTTGACCTAGGTTAACAGAGAAGAATGTATGTGTTGGTTTTTAGAATATTTAAGTAATTAGCGTTTCCTATTCCGTTAGCTCAGAGTACTCCTGTATGTGGGAGGGGAGGAATTATTTTTGTGGGACTACTTTTGCTCGTACTTAAAAGCGTTAGCAGCATGGGAGCCTTACCAGAGTGAATGGATAGGATTTTCCTGGTGTATCATCTCTCTCTAGCAGGCTGGCTCATCTCCCTCATGGCCTTTTGACTTGCCCAGCTGCTCCTTAGGCGGTTGTTTTTGTGGAAGTTCTGCTTGCATCAGTTGTCACATAGAGTAGTAGTCCAAAGGGAACCTTTTGCCAACTAGTTGATGAAGATCTTTTCAAAATAAACAGTACCATCCTGTGAATAGAATAGCCTGTGGTAGCAGAGGCTGCTGGTGCAGTGTGAAGCTGTCCATATTTTACTGATACTTCTCAGATAGAATGGGGATGGAGAGAGTTTTCAAATTTCGGGCAGCTAGGCACACATTTCACTTCAACTTTGTATCTACTGTTCAGGTCATCTGGAAACTTTTAACTTCAGTACTGGGAAAAAGTATGTCTTATTTTAATATTAATATAAACAGAAGACTTGCAAGGAAAGAAAGAAGGTGAAGATAATGTAAATAGCTGAGCACAGCTACTGACAGATTTAAGATACTCATGCTTGAAACATAATTTTAGAGTGTTTTTTTCTTTGTATAATTTGGTGTCCTTTGTGATAGTAATGGGGAATAGACTGGTGAAGGTATTGCAAGAAGACTAGAATTTCACTGAGTGTGAGAAATTTTAGTAGCTTCTAGTAAAAAGGATAAAGGAAGTGGAAATAGTAAATTAAAAGATGTATAACAGCATGCATTTTAGCTTGATTAGTAGAGATGGTGATTGTCAACAAAATATATTTTTTGCTCAACCTTTTGCTTTACTGATGCCACGGGTACTGGACTGGGAAAAAAAAGTCTGTAGGACTCAGACACGTAACAGTGATACCAGTTTTTTCTGCTGCCTATGTGAAATGGGGGCCCCAGGGGAGAATTTGTGTTTGCCGCCTTTGAGTGTACTAGTTCTTCATGACAAATACAGGATGTGTGCTGTCTGATGTTTTCTCTGTGCTTGAGTTGTGCATGGCACGTTGTTTAGTGTGTGATGCTTTCCTGCCTTTGGACATTTACAAAAATGTAAAGGCATTTAATGCTTGTAGGCAGGATCAGAAAAAAGTCCTTCATACAGTGAGCTAAACTGAATGTCTGATCATCCTCACTCTTGGGCAGGAGGTTTCAGCTGATATAAAGATCTTAGTTTCTCAAAAAAAAAAAAAGATGGTGGTGACATTGCCAGAAAGCCTTGGCAGAGGAATGTGAGGACTGCGTGAATGGCTTGTGCCCTGCAGACACAGGTGTTACTGACCTTCTCAGCCTGGCGAGGGGATTGAAAGGATTCATTCTGAAGCCTAGAAAAAGGTGGCAAGTAAAAAGAGCTCAAGCATGTACTTTTATTTTTTTTGTGGCTTTAATTTTTTTTATAGTCACTCCTATTTGTTTAGGATAATCCAATTCACTCACAGCTAAAACTGTGAGTTGGTAGGAAGGTAAATGAGGATTATTAACTCTACCTTTTGGTGTTATAGTGTGTTCTCTTGGAAAGCTTGTGAGGGTGCCACACATGGTGTCATGTTGTCAGCTGATTACATGTGTGTTACCAAGAGCAGCAATTAGAAGTATAGCTGGCATGGATTAAACCTCATCCTGTGGCACTGAATTGAAAGAAATAAAATGTCAATGTCACAGATAGCTTGTGGCTCTTAGCTACTTGCTGGTATTCAGTATTTGGTTTTTGTATCTGGAAATTGCTGAAAAATTATTTCATTAGTTGACACTAATTTTCATTAAATGTAACCTGAATACATAGTATGAATGAGTAACCATTACAAGCCCAAGGAGAACTAATATCACATTTTAAAATATTTTTTTTAAAAACCCCAAATAATTATTTTTACCAGAAACTGTATTTAAGATGTTTAAATTCACATAGCAAATTGTTGACTACAGAAATCAAAATCTAGTCAGTGTTCTCCTGTTCTTCCACTTTCTCTGCCTGCATCTCTTTTTTTTTCCCCTGATGTTCCTCCATCCCTGAATCAGGTAAAGACAGCAAGCTTATGCTTTCTAACAACTGTATTGGTCTATTTCATGAACCCCTCAATGAAATGGATGAATCTCGTTGAAAAACCAGCAGGAAAGTTTCTAGTAATTTCTTATTGTTGTTGTTCTGAAAGTGTGCATGTTTAAAGAGCTTTTTAATGTTTTCTAGCTTTGTATGGTGCTGTGTGTGCATGTGAGCATACGCACCCATGTGAAAAATATAATTGACAGTGGGAATTTAGTTTGCTGTTAGTTTTTATATGACAGAAGGCAATAGTCTTGTTTTTTAAACTTACCAGTATTCCTGTCTTACAATGGAGAGGGAAGTGGTCCAGTTAGTCTTCATCTGTTCTTCTGAGTGGTACGAGGCAGCTGGGCTGGGGCGCTTGGGACGGCCATGGGGTTTGGTGGGGAGCAGCTGCAGGGTGGCAGTTGCTCCTGGAAAAAACTGCCCCTGGGGACTCGCACAGCCTAACTGATGATCAAAACCCATATCAGCCCTGTCCTTGTCCCTATCACCAGGACTGTGGTCCTACCCTCTCCTGTCTTAGCTCTTGCGATAGCATGGCTGCAGCCCAAGTGGAGCCTCTGCTGCAGCAAAGAGCCAGGCCTGTTTGGGAGAGGAGTGGGGAGGGAGGAAGGGGGCAGTTTTCAGCATCAGGGGAGGTGGTGACTCTGTGTACTGGGGCAGGGTACCTCCTGGGACAGCGCTGCATTGGAGCTCCAGAAGCTGCCTGCTCAGACCTGAGTTAACAGCCAAGGTGACAGCTGTTGTACATACTGGTTAATGATTAAATCTGGTGTAAGTGTATAGTCTAGACAGACCAGACAGTGAATACTGTAGAAAAGGAAGTATTAGCATTGCCTCTGTCATGGGGAGGGACTTGTGCAGAGGCATGACGTGGTCCTCTCAAGGTAGAGCAAAATTCTTGTAGAATAGTTAGCAATTAAAGTTGGACCTTTCTGGTCTTGGAGTAGTTTCTTTACTTCTGTGTAATCTACTGTAGAACTGCTGCTTCTTATATTCATAAGGTCTTATAAAAAGACACAGGAGGAGTGTATGTCAGAGGATACCTCCTTTCCTTATGTCTGTGCCACAGCTGCCATAGCCAGCGATGCTCAAGCAAACATTTTTCTTCAGTATTTATTCCCACCTTTGCTTTCTGAGCTCAGTGCAAAGTACATTGACCTTAAGATTATGCTGAAAGATTAAGTTGTTGATTTGATACCCTGAGAGAGGAAGGTCATGAGAAGGGCTGACGTGGATGAGGTAAGGAATCACTTGGCTCCATTTCTTTCCCAAACTACTCATTTTCGTTTAAAATGAGGAAAACCTGCTGTTTCATCTCTCAGAATAATGTAATTAGCATTCATGAAAACCTACCATAAAGCACGAGTTCCTCAAGGTGAAATAAATTAATCTTTTTGCTGAAGCAGTTTGTCTGCTCTGAAGTTGTTATGTCCTTGTTGTTCTTTTAACTATTTGTGGGAGCATTTATTTAACCATACAAAACACATTTTCCTCAGCTATTCCCCATACTCTGCTGTATTAAGACTTGTGGCAGGTCAAAGGGAGAGCTGTTTCTGTTGGGACTTCGGAAAGTGGAAAATGAGAAGCAACTTCGTTGTGTGTGTAAGAGTTTTATAGAACTGTCTTTTGAGGAGTGATCTAGTAAAAGCAGCCCCTTACTCAGCAGGTCTGATCTCTTGTGTATGTAAATGTGCTATACCAACTTCAGCTTTTGAAATACTTTCAAAGGTTTTAAGTTTTCTGAGCCCTGTAGAGTCACAGTAGAGGAGAAGATTTTGTTTTTGTATTTGCTTGTGAATCATCAGTATTTTACTGAGTGACAGTCAGTTGCATCTGTATAAGCCTGTTAGTATCTTAAGGGGCTTGCATAGGTGTAAATGAGGGTCGAGTTGAGAACTGCAGGAGCTGCAGAGCTGTCATCTGTGAGCATGGGTCCCTGGGAGGATCTTCGCTCTTGGTTTGCCATCCAAGAGGGATATGGGAATGTGAGTTTCTGATCTCATGTAGGTTTTTTGGGCTGGTGCTAAAGAAAGTACTTGCTGCACGCTGATGCAGAATCAGAGAGGCTACCCCAGTGTTGTTACAGTGATGTTTTGTACAGCTTCTGGAGTAGAGTAAGAGTAAAATTTAAATTGTGGATATCATAAATATTCAGTTTTAAGTACACGTTTAAAAGGTCCCAGGAGAAAATTGCATTCTTGTATATGTATTTGAAAAAGTTATGTGGAATATGGCATTTTGATTTGTGGCTTGTGCTACTTGATGTTGTTCAGAAGAAAGATTTATTATACCTTTTTAAAAAAAAAAAAATCAAGTAAAGTGAGATCAGCAGCCTCTTTTCCCTCATTTTTTTCCAACTTGGAGAGATAGATAACAGAATTTTAGAGAGCTTACCAGAATTCTTTACTGTAGTGCTGTGGGGGTTTTTTTGGTTTTTTTCCTTTATGTGTAAGGTGCGTCCTAGGAAATCAAGGAATGTTCTTGTGACAGTTGTTTCCTGTGGTAGTCTGAAAGCCACCTTTTTCGTTTGTGGGAGAGAGCTCATCTGAACAATTTTAAATGCCAATTTGTTGATCTCCTTTCCCTGAACTCTCATGAAAATCCTCCCAAAGTAGTTGTGTGCTAGTTTTATTAAATCTTGTGGCCTTTTGGGTTGTATTTTGTATGTACTGTTGAATGTTAAATTTTGAAGTTAGAAGGTTAGGCTTTCTAAGCATTTTGAGGAGGTAATACGGATTTGAGTTTGCAAATTACAGTAATTGTGGAGTGGTGCTGTAACATGGGAACGCTGGCTCTGGAGAGGAGGAAAATCAGAAATCGGAGGGAGGGAGGGAGGATGGCATGGAGTTCTGCTTGGAGGCACGTAGAGAGTTAGATGAGTTGCCTACTCTACGCATGTTGTTAAGAAATCACTCCACACCATGGAGGTGGTTAAAATTTGAATAACCGATCCACATTGTAAATGTGAAAATAACTCTAAACAGGTCTTGAAATATACTTGAAACTGGACAGTCTGGTCTCTTCCTAGACTGTCCTATGACAGAGTTTCACATACTTGCAAATTACCTGCTAACAGCTTTAGTCACTGCAGGGACTGTACCTGTTGACCTAGAGGCATTGCTTGTCAGAGGGTGACATATCTGTTAGTAATGACTGTAAATGTCTTGAGGCTCAGTTGTCTCAACCGGCATGTAAAATTCATATTTCTGTAGTAAGGCTTCGTAATTAGCTTAATCTGATTTAATAGGAAAACATATAAAATGTCTTGAATTCAAGATCCATTTATTGTAAAAAATGTGACTACTGTCTGTAGTCTGTTGCCAATCAATTCTTGCAGATACGGAGAAACTGCTAGGTTAGCCTGCTGGTTGTCCTTTACTTTTCTTTGAAAGCTTTGTCTGATAGAGATGTCAACATCTCACTTCTTCCAGGAGAGGTATTTCCTAAGGTAGTTACACTCCTGTTATTCTAAATTCAGAAATTCTGCAATCTTTGTGCAGTACAGTGACCAATTTCAGCTGGTCCTTGTATGAGCTACCAGAAGAACAATCCTGAAGCTAAATTCTTGAGACGGAAATTCTCAACCTTGTTCTGTGCCAATGCTGCAGCATTATGTTGCATCTGCATTGTTTTATCACACCTTGATAAAAATAGATGCAGAACAGAAACTAGCACTGCACGCATCAGCCCTCCCTACAACACACAATCCCAGCAGAAGAAATGCTTTGAGACTATCAAAGCTTTAAGTGGGGAATGCAGAAGAAGGAAGTGTGTATTGGAAAGACACTGCTGTCCCTGAAGTGGCCTTCTCTGAGCGCTTCATTATTTCTGCTGTACACAACACAACTCAGTTTTACTGCTGTGCCGGCTGAGTTGCTTTGCAGTGAAACTTGGTGATCTGTTAGAGGAAGTATCTTCCTTTGGTATAGCTTCTTCTTGAATACCATTAAAGTGATAACTTCACAGCTGCAAGTTATAAAAAAACCTTTAAAAATGAACGTTTTGGAAACAAAGTGATAAACAGGAATGAAGAAGCATGAGACCCTGCCTCCTGTAAGTAGAAATCTTCTCAGTCCTTTTGTTTTTCAGGTATCTTGTTGCTCCTTTTGCTTGCCACTGACCATGGCAAGCAGAAGAAAAGAACACGGGTAGGTTCTTTCAGGCAGTGTCTTGCAGCTGTAGAAGACTGAAGAATGTCACCAAGCTGCTGTATTTGAGACTTTGCAGCCCTTTCCTTGGTGCCAGTTTTGTCTCATTTGTCATCTTGATCCTCAAGATGTGTTAGTGGTTAGAGCAGGGATGGCCAGTGCTCCTGGTCCGAAGAGGTATTCAGAAAAACAGTCTCTTGGCTTTAAACAGGAGAGCAGTTCCCCTGCATGTTGCAGGGGAAGGAGAGCTTGTGGCATGATTTGGGCACAAACTGATGAGCTCTCCCAGTGACTCTGTCTTCTGTTATAAGATGAGATGCAGCTGGCCTGCTGTAAATGTGCCACATGGTCCCTGAGCCAATGTAGTGAATGTAGTCCTCAGCAGCTCTGAGGAAGTGATCCTACCTACTGCTGGACCACTAGTTTTCTTAGAAGGTCTTGGAAGCTAGTGCTGATCTAGAGCATAGTCCTGGGAAGCAGGAGGTGCTGAGAAGCCTGATGTTGGAGTGACGCCAACTCAAAGGTGTCCTTGTCTCCATCTCCTGGTAACCCTACATTCAAACAGTAGTGTGTTTGTCTATATGTGGTAACTGTTCCCTGTGGGTGTGTGACAACAATGTCAGTATTCGTGTGATGCTGTGTTGTCTTGGGTGTATGTTGTGATATCTGGCTTTAATGAGCAATATGACTTTGAGTTCATGCTCAGTCAGGTGCTCAAATCCACAGGGCACACTGGGGCAGACTGTGGGAGGGAATGACCGAAGCCTCCAAAATTATTTCCTAGAAAGAAAGCTGCTGTCATAGAGCAAAAGCACAGCTCATCCTCTTTTTATGCCAGGAGTGATGGAGGCTGCTTTTTCTGCTTTTCAGGACCTGCTGCTAGGAGAGATCAGCAAGGCCATCCCTCTTTGGGCTAGAGAAGAGCAATGGTATGCAGTTAGCAGCTCGAGCACAATAACACTTGAGCAGAGCAAAGCAGATGGGAAATGGGAGCCTCAGAGCTACCTAGCAAAAAGTTAGCATGTCGTACAGCCAAAACGTGTACCTTGACGGACTTGCAATAGCGGTTCTTGGATGAGAGATGACATGATGCTGCTTGGCCAAGAAGGCAAATTTGTGATTTGATGGAGAAGTAAACAGTGACCAGAAATGGGCCTAAAACTTTCACACAACAAAAAGACTATAAAAACCACGTCTGTGGGACTCCAAAGTACAGCCACAATGGTCTGGAATGAGTTCTTGTCATTTTAGAAGTTGTAGTCTGATTGCTGTAGTTCTGTTGGCAAGTACACTGGAAAACAAGCTTTTGAGTTTGGGAAGGTGGTTAATGCCCTGTGACCTCCCAGGCTGATAAAACCTGGAAATAACTCTAAAAATTGCTGTAGTACTTGAAGGGGGGATCGTGCCAAGTGCTGGTGTAGAGACATATACTGAAGCCAGTCTCTTTCATTACAAGTGCCCTGGTATGTTCCTGCTTCACCTCCATACTGGGGTTTCTTTATAGGAGAACATTTAGACTCTCCATGTGCTGGCTGCCACTGAACTGATGAAATCTTCCTTGTTCATATGTAGAAGTGTGCAAGCATGAGTGTTGAGGAGCAGCAGGATAGAGAACAGACTGTACCTGTGGTGGAATATATGTTGGGATAATCCTGTGTCAATATTAAGCATGGTTTCTTGTAATTCTTGTAGAACTGAAGTTTTTTGAATAATTTTTGAAAGAACCAGTCTCTCTCAAAAAAAATTCAAAATACCGAGATAAATGAGTATGCTAACTTGAGAGAAACAAACATAATTTTACACATATAGTTCAGGCTCATTAAAATTCATGGTAAACCATGTCCAGACATGACTGGAGATCGTCAAAGGAGAAGTTGACTGAATGGTGAAGGGGTTTTGAGATTTTCTTTTTTAAGTGCTGGCATCTTAAGAATGTATATTGTAGTGATTAATGTTTTTAAGTCCTTTTTGTATCGGGCTATTGATATATCCCTAAACTAGCATCCTCTGCAGTTACATGAATGGAATAATCAGGTTGTCTGGTATCAGTGAAATTAGGAATCTTAGACAGCAGTTTGAAATGCTACTTGAAAGCTGGGCAGTTAATTCCCTCATTTCCACTATGACAGAGTTCTCCAGGATGTTGGAGCTATACACAGCTGATCCTGCACACGTTGTTATGTGGTTTTGACAGTGTTGGTGACGACTGAGGTGCCGACTGTAGTTTGCATGTTACAGAACGCTGATGTGCACTTTAAATCCTACAAAGCTAAAATGAAATGTGTCTACCTGTCTTTGGGGGTGGAACGTGGAAGTCTGTAACTTGTCACTCTCCCTAAGATGCATGAGAGAGAGATTTAAGGCTGTTTCTTAACTCATCTGAGTCCCTCTCAACTTCTGTTTGTGTGGTCTTTGCCTGCAGGGAGGAGGGGATTGTAGAAATCATTCAGTACCTCTGAATCCATAGAGTGATCAGTCTGAAGATCTCCCTTTTACTCCCTCTACTCTTAAGTCTTCTTCTTTTCTCCTTGTTGAATATCTGAGCATTTAATGCAAATATTTCTGGAATTATCATCACTGCACTCCCAAGAAGTAGTAGCAAATTATTATCTTTGCTTTACAGGTGGAGAACTGAAGCACAGAGATAGAATTACTAGATAACAACAGGTCTTAGATGCTGAGATACCTTACCCATGAGATCATTTTATTATTTCATTTTGAGGGTTTTCTCTCATGTTTTGATAAGCATACCTAACTAAAATAATATTTACTACTTGTACTTCTAGATGCTTGGCTCCCATTTTGTTTCTGTAAAATTACCTTCTTTCTATATAGTTAATTCCTACTGCTTCCAGTGGTGCTCTGTTCGGCAACAATATCACCTGCAGGTACAGTATGGATTATTCAGTGGCAACACCATCTGAGGGACAGGTTAGTTAACTCTTCAGAAAACTCCACAGACTTATATATAAATAAGAGTATGAGCTGAGTGTAATTAGGATTATTCCGAAATTCAGATTTAAACTGTGGGCTGTGTGCTGGAACAGAACTGTTATTATTTATTATTTATCCTTTTGAATAGGAGAGCATTAAGGGTGACAGACAAAGAGATTTAAGGATGTTACCAACTTGCAGTGCTGTGTGCTCAGTTCACTGTTTGAAATACCAAGGGTAATGTTAATAGGCAGTCCACATAATATTATTTTAAGCATAATCTTTCCCCTTTTAGCTTCCTATGTCCCCGAGTTCCAGTTTGCCACCTTGCACTGCATGGGGTGCTCTATCTCACACCATTCTGCTGCCAACAGATCCATCGGACAGATCAGATGAAGCCTGAAACCAGATGAATGCAGGCTAAAGCTCAGGAAATGCAACTGCTTGTGTGTATATATGCTGCAAAGCTGTGAATTATTAACACCTGATTTTTATTCACTGTGATTTAAATCAGGAGTTGAAAATAAATTGTGTGTTTAAAATACCTGAAATAAAGACAGTACTTGCCAATGTTTTGGAGGAGCATTTAATTTCCTTGCTCTAACAGAGACCTGTAATGGATCTGTAGCCATCAGTCTTATGTTGATCAGGTGTTTAATTTAGGACATTGAGTGTGTAAGTACTACAGCTGATGAAGTTTTCTGTCTCACTGAAGACAGCATTTATACTGAATAACAGCTTCTAAATTCAGTATCACCAAAATCAATCTAGTTAGACTTTGATTGACAGGCTTTAGTGCTTTACTGTGCTGACCTCCATTAACCCCCCCGGCCCCTATAGGTGTTCTAAAAATGAGAAAAGTTGAAACTCATGACAAGTGCTTTCCCAAACCTATCAGGGTTGAATGCTGTTCAACAGAAATTGATTTTTTTTGTTCATCTGACTTCTGCATAGAGAATCCCTTAAGTCTGTTACTCTGGTGAGTACAGCAGTGGAGTGGCTGGAACAGAGCTGAACATGAGGAAATGGGTTTGTGTAAGGAACAGTATTCCTCTCGTAGGAGTATGTTTGGGATTCTCCAAACCAGAATGCTGTTGTGGCATGGCAGTATGTTCCACTTAACTGCCTTTCCCTCTGAAGGCAGTGGATTTTGGATTTTCTTTTCCATATGTTAACAAGTTATTAAAACAAAATAAAACAATGCAGAACTTAAAAATGTTGAACAGTCTTTTTTTACAGATGTATTTCAAACTCTATTTTAAACAATGTTTCCCATAGTAAAAAAAGTCTGGTATTAATATTTTCGTTTTAAAAAGGTACAGAAAGGTTATATGCTATACATAATGTTTATACAGCCTACCAGAATAATTTAGCTTTAAACTTTAAATAACACAGTTTTAAATTTACAGTTTAAAAACACACAAAAAAATCTGTTATTTCAAAAAAAGTTTTTCTATAATAGAAGTGCAAATTTTTTTCAAAAAACATGGCTTAGTTGACTGCAGCTATCATGCGGAATGTGTAACGATAGCTAAGTACCTACCATTTCAGAACAATTATTTTATCCATATTTCCTTACAAAATTATTTAGAAATTTCATGTTGACCCTTAAAGAGAATACCACTTGCCTTATAGGCTATGACTGTTGATTTTAAAAGATACGTGGTAAAAATATGTCTGGATGTGTGAAGGTCTATGTAGAGTGGTCTGAGCCAGTGTAATGAAATAAGTCTCCTAAGCGTATGATTGCTTCATGTGAATGCCAAAAACCATGGAAAACTTCATCATGGCTCTTTACATATCTGTTGGACAACACATCTTCTTTCACACTTTAAGAAAAACAAAGCAGGATAGGTTAATACTACCTATGTAATACAATATTTTTTTCCCCCTCTGACATTTGTGATAATGAAGTTTAGGTCCAACACCACTGTATTTGGAAAACGATGACACTTTTATGAGATGTCTTCTGTTTTGTTTCCCTTTCTGCACATAGCACATAGAGTAGCACTTCTGAACTGTAGTACTGTTTTCTCTGCTTTCCAAGATAAATGTAAATTCAGTGATAAAAGTGGGAAATAGCACTTTTGTACATTCTCGTTAGTCTGCCTGTTTCCTAAATTAGCTCATAATGAGCTCTGGGACAAGAGAAAATAGAATCATAGAATGGTTTGAGTTGGAAGAAACCTTAAGGATCATGGAGTTCCAAGCCCCTGCCATGGGCAGGGACACCCTCCACTAGCCCAGGTTGCTCAAAGCCTCATCCAGCCTGGCCTTGAACACCTCCAGGGATGGGGCATCCACAACTTCTCTGGGTAACCTGTTCCAGTGCTTCACCACCCTCACAGTGAAAATTTTCTTCCTAATGTCTAAATCTACCGTCTTTCAGCTTGAAACTGTTACCCCTCATCCTGTCACTACACTTACTGATAAAGAGTGCCTCCCCATCCCTCCTGTAGGCCCCTTTGAAGTACTGGAAGGCGGCTAGAAGGTCCCCCTGGAACCTTCTTTTCTCCAGGCTGAACAACCCCAACTCTCTCAGCCTGTCCTCATAGGGGAGGTGCCATGCCCTCTAAGCATCTTTGTAGCCCTCCTCTAGACTCGCTGTAACAGGTCCATGTCCTTCCTGTGCTGAGGACTCCAGAGCTGGATGCAGTACTCCCGGTGGGGTCTCACAAGCGCAGAGCAAAGGGGATAATCACCTCCCTCGACCTGCTGGCCATGCTTCTTGTGATGCAGCCCCATGTACGGTTGGCCTTCTGGGCTGCAAGTGCATGGTGCTGGGTCACGTTGAGCTTCTCATCAGCCAGCACCCCTAAGTCATTCTCCTCAGGGCTGCTCTCTATCCATTCTCCACCCAGCCTGGATTTGTGCTTGGGATTGCCTTGACCCATGTGCAGGACCTTGCACTTGGCCTTGCTGAACTTCATGAGGTTTGCATTGGCCCACCTCTCAAGCCTGTCCAGGCCCCTCTGGATGGCATCCCTTCCCTACAGCCTGTCAACCACACCACACAGCTTGGTGTCATTGGCAGATGTTAAAAAACACTGGTCCCAATACTGACCCCTGGGGAATGACACTGGTCACCAGTCTCCACTTGGACATTGAGCTGTTGACCACAGTGAAGGCTCTTGAGTGCAACCATGCAGCCAGTTCCTTATCCACTGAGTAGTCCATCCATCAAATCCATGTTTCTCCAGCTTAGAGACAAGGATGTCGTGCATCAGAGTGTCAAAGGCTTTGCACAAGTCCAGACAGATAATGTCAGTTGCTTTTCCCTAATCCATGAATGCTAACATAATCCCATGCATGCTAACATGTAGCAAAGTTGGCTTACTCCACTACACATAGTAAAATGTTGGATTAAAAATAATGTTGCCTGATGTGAATTTCAATGCCTGATGCAAATGGCTACACAATATATTTAACTTCCAATTAATATTGTGCATCTATTTAGAACTTTTAAGAAATGGGAAGAGATGCTGGGTCCATTGCTTTTCTTAAGTGTGTTTATATTAAATGAGGTATAATAAACCAGAGCAATGGGAGGTTAATTTGAATTTTGCATGTTACTTCAGAACTGGTTAGAGCAGTAGTGTTTACATGTATTTATAAACAGTAACAAGTAAACTTAGTAATTTGGCAGATATACATTGTACACCCACAAAATACTTCCTTTCTGTGATTTCTTCAACTTATTTTTACACTGTACATCCCACAGTGAAAATTGGGTGAAGTCAGTAGAGGAAGGTAATAAGCATCAACATCAACCACTAGAGGGAGCAAGATTTCAATTATTGTAGTTAAGATTAATACAAAAATCATAGAATCATAGAATGGTTTGGGTTGGAAAGGACCTTAAAGATTGAGTTCCAACGCCTCTGCTATGGGCAAGGACACCTCCCACTAGACCGCGTTGATCAAAGCCTCATCCAGCCTGGCCTTGAACACCTCCAGGGATGGGGCATCCACAACTTCCCTGGGCAACATGTTCCAGTGCCTCACCACCCTCATAGTGAAAAATTTCTTCGTAATATCTAACCTAAATCTACCCTCTTTCAGCTTGAAACTGTTACCCCTCATCCTGTCGCTATACTTACTGATAAAGAGTGTTTCCCCATCCCTCCTGTAGGCCCCCTGTAAGTACTGTTAGGCTGCTATAAGATCTCCCCGGAGCCTTCTTTTCTCCAGGCTGAACAACCCCAACCCTCTCAGCCTGTCCTCATAGGGGAGATGCTCCAGCCCTCTGAGGATCTTCGTGGCCCTCCTCTAGACTCGCTGTAACAGGTCCCTGTCTTTCCTGTGCTGAGGACTCCAGAGCTGGATGCAGTACTCCAGGTGGGGTCTCAAGAGCAGAGTAGAGGGGGAGAATCACCTCCCCTGACCTGCTGGCCACACTTTTGATGCAGCCCCGCATACAGTTGGTCTTCTGGGCTGCAAGTGCATGGTGCCGGGTCATGTTGATCTTCTCATCAGCCAGTACCCCCAGGTCCTTCTCCTCAGGGCTACTCTCAATCTGTTCTCCTCCCAGCCTGTATTTGTGCTTTGGATTGCCTTGACCCATGTGCAGGACCTTGCACTTGGCCTTGTTGAACTTCATGAGGTTTGCACTGGCCCACTTCTCAAGCCTGTCCAGGCCCCTCTGGATGGCATCCCTTCCTTCTAGCGTGTTGACGACACCACACAGCTTGGTGTCGTCGGCAAACTTGGTGGTCCTTCCATCGAATCCATGTTTCTCCAGCTTAGAGACAAGGATGTCGTGCAGCAGAGTGTCAAAGGCTCTAACTTACAACTCCAGGTAGATTATGTCAGTTGCTCTTCCCTTATCCACCAGTGTTGGGGCACCGTTGCAGAAGGCCACCAAATTTGTCAGGCACAATTTGCCCTTGGTGAAGCCGTGTTGGTTGTCACCAGTAGTTTCCAGGAGGATTTGCTCCATGGTTTTGCTGAGCACAGAGGTGAGACTGACCAGCCTGTAGTTTCCCAGGTATCCCTTATTTCACTTTTTAAAAATGGGGGTTATGTTTCCCCTTTTCCAGTCAGTGGGAACTTCACCAGAGTGTCACAACTTCTCAGATATGATGGATAGTGGCACAGCAACTTCATCCACCAGTTCCCTCAGGACCCATGGATGCATCTCATCAGGTCCTGTGGACTTGTGCACCTTCAGGTTCCTTAGATGGTCTTGAACCTGATCTTCTCCTACGGCTGGGGGGTCTTCCTAATATTCGTCTTGAACCTGATCTTCTCCTACGGCTGGTGGTTCTTCCTAATATCCAATCTAAATTCTTTCAGCTTAAAACTGTTACCCGTTATCCTATAGCTGCACTACACTTGAAACAAGCCTCTTTTTTTTATATAAAACTGTGTTTAGTGACACTAAGTGCTAGTATCCTGTTTGTCCTTTTGAAGAAGTGCTGTGGCTTGACAGCTTAGTTTCACTGATGTAGAACTTCCAGATATTCCAAGATGCTTTAAAAATAGCAATAATTGAATGAGTAGCTCAGGCAGTTCCTTGTTACTCTTTGGATAATAATTATCTGACTAAAAGGCTTCAACTAATCTAAACCAAACTCCTCTCAGTTTATCTGCAAACTCAGTTCCAATCTAATATCCTTTCAAGATATTGATGGAATGAGAAGCATTTCTTTAAGTTGCTAAAAGATGTGATTACATCATCTTCCTTTTCCATGAAAACAGAACAGATGCATTAGGCAAACATTTTTCTCTTACATTTTACTGGTTTACCTTCATTCAGTACGAGACATGGTATTAGGATTTTGTTAGACTTAGCATCCTCAAGGAACTGTTTATTATCTGTACTGTTGCTGATGAATTGTATTCAGTGGACATTTTGCTATAAAATTCATGAGACCTGAGCAATCTGTGATGCTTTTGGGCAATGTCTCCAGAACATTTTCATATATTTTTTAAAAATTCCAGTGCATATTAATGTAATTATCAGAAGAACGTAGGTACCTTTGCATTGGAATACTATGTGCAAAATACTGGTTTAGTAGTGGCGTTGCATTTTGGTTTTAAAGATACACTGTTCAACTTCTTAAGTATTTCATGGTGGTACTTAAAATCCGTAATCAGTGTTACATAACCAAAAAATGTTTCTGGGGAAGAACTGTTATTGCTGTTAATTACTGGAAATAAATGTTGACAATTTGAAGTCTTTTTTGCTTATGAATGAGACTCTTCTAAGGAAGCCTCTTGGAACTTTGCTTTTGGAAATGTAATTTTCTTAAAAGCAAGGCTAGATTAGTCACCTTTTCTGATTTGAGTGATGTTCTATGTTCAAGTGAATGTAAAATGGAAAACTTAATGATTATCACTTGTTTTGTTATGTGCTACCTTATGTAATGCTTTGTGATAAACTCATCACCCAAGGTCCCAACACCTGTGTTGGACCCACAGGAATATGTATATACAGTTCGTTATCAGCGGACCACGGGCAGGAATTCACTATGTGGAGTGGGCGTTCCGAACCCCAAACAGTGATTTCTGTATTTTAATTCTTCCACTTCACAGAGTCAGGAAGAAGTTAAGTTTTTCTCCTCAAGGGTGTGCATTTGCCAGCATTTCCTTTTGACCCCTGGTTTTTCCCCTCTTAACAATTCCACCGGCTTCTGAATACGATCAGTGGATTGCCCATGCAGCATTGCCTGCGGTGCCCCTAATGCCAAACACTTTTTGCCAAAGATCATTTCTCTCTGAATCAGAAGTCCGATCCGATCTACCTCAGAAGGGTTCATGCTGCCAGTGAGGAGACTGCTTGGGGTAGGGTTTTCGACTGGCTTGTCAAACCCTCCTATTCCTGTCTGCGCCACCACCCAGGTCTGCCCATCCCATCTCGCGCCCTTAAGTAACTATGTTGTGTAATGTCTCCGCCCAAGTCAATATGTGCATGGATGGATTCTTAGGGTTTTGCAAATTATGCTCAATAGCCCCACAAGTCCTTACTCTATGGGATTGAATGTGTATTTTCAAAGCATCCGGTAGTCCCTTAATAAGAGGTTTAAAGTGGCTCGGGTTCACTGGTGTGGCTGTCAGTACACCTTGATGCCCTCTGTCATACAGAGCCTGAATAAAAGCGTCTTTTTGCACTCCTTCTGCTAGCTCCGATAATTACTTGACTAGTTACAGGTTCCCCTCATTCTTTGGAGCCCACACCCTGAGTCCAGTAAGCCACTCGGGAAGTTATTGACTGGTCACCTGCCAGCCTGTCACTGGGAAACACTCTTGGGCCCGAGAACCCCCCAGCTTTGCCATCACTCAACAATATTCTGTCCCCCTCTGTCACAGAAACTCTCCACAAAAATGCAGTTTCTGTTTTGCCAGGCTTGCATGAAAACTTAGCCTGCAATTCACAAAGCTCTGGTCCTGTTCAGGGAGTCGTGTGGACAGTGGTTCAGGGGTTCCCACCTTGCAGACCCTTTCTTTTTTAATGAGGGGTTGCACGTCCCTTTCCTCCAGCTCCTCTGCTTCTTCAGAGATGTTTTCATCAGGGTCTCCCCAGATGTCCCCATCCCAATCCTCAACATCCACGCCTGCTTTCAGACTTTTTTTGCTTGTGCTAGTGTAATTTCATTTTTTTTGTTCTAACAGATGTGTCCGCTCCTTTTCTCTTTTCAGTTTTGCCTTTATACAGTCTATCTCTAAGTATTTCTTTAAATTGTCTGTGGCCGGTTTGTCTCAATCGTTATTTGTTCGTTTGCTTGGGTCCAGCAGGGGCCTAGGATGGCACACATAATTCCTTTGCCTGTGCCATCTCGGACTATTTATGTGGCATCGTTTTATTCTCTCCATGTTGGACCACTTCTCCATTCTCCCATTGCATACCTGGTGGAGAAGGGGCACAGCCATGTCTCCATAATAATTCTGTTGACATTGTCATGGATGGAGTCAAGGAACAATATACCTTTTTCCAATGTAAGATAGTGAGTTTCAAGATTTGATAGCAAGGTGCACTTGGTTCTTTACTACACAGAGGATGAATTGGACAAACTGTCAGGGAGACCCTCCCATTGAGTCACAAGGTTCAGAAAGGACCCCCTTTGCTTTCTAAACTCCTTCTCAGAGAGGACTCTAGGTGCAGCTGGATCCAAGTAGTGGTACTGCCTACTGCCCTGCTGACTATTCTAATTTAAATGTTGTGGAAATTCACAAAATGAAATTAGATGAGGTGATAAACAGGATTTATTAGTAGCAAACTGATAATGAATTCAAGCTTAGCTCTAATTTAAACAAAATAGTTTTAAGAGTCTGAAAACATTATCAATCCACAGGTTCAAAGTGTTACTCGAGAATTAATACTAGGCAACTGACTTAAGAATTCTTAAGCTTTATGGCCGATAATCCAAAATGCACAATCACGTTCCTAGTAAATGGGAGGGCTCTCAACGTTGAGGAGTTTTCCTTAGGTGGCATTCCAGCCTACGGGGAGAGTCCCCGAGTCCCCAGCTGCAGACCTGCTGCTCCTTGCCCTCTGGCAGGGCTCCATTAGTTGAAACTGAAATGGGGTCAAATACGGTCCTGTTGGCCTTCATTGGCTGGGCACCCCAACTCTCCAGCTTTTAACCAAAAACGTGTATGTACTGAGGGCCAGCATCTGCACGTGACCAGAGCCATGGCGGGAAGTTTTGGTGGGAAGCTTTTGGCGGGACGTCGTAGGACTGCCAGGGTGGGTGCACCTGCCACAGTTGTTGCTTATGAATAGCCTGTTGCAGGGTCTGGAGATGGAATTGCAAGGGGGTTGACCGTGAGAACCCACAGTTTGAAGTGAACAGTGTTCAGCATTATGATACCCTCTGTTGCTATGTAACAATATCGCATAGGTAAAATTCCCTGGTTTCATGATTATGTACACTTCTTCCTCCAAACATGGCAATTGTAAGCAAAAACTTGTGTACATAGCAAAGACAAGGTAGTGGAGGACATGGAGGAGAGGTTTCTCAGTGCTTATGTGGGGATTTGGGAGTTTCCTTCTTTAAGAAATAGTAAGAAAGGAGGGTTGCCAGCCATGCTTGCTTTCACATGAACCTTTAAAACATCACACTAAGTATGGGCAAGCATGGAGGAGAATGAAAAGAGCAGGCACGCAGGCTGGCTGGGAAGTGGCTTTCTGCTGAGCACTTGTGAGGGGCACAGGCGGAGACTGCGCTGAGTACCAGTTTCTGCAGCCATTTCAGCCTTGCTCATACAAGAAAATCTGACCTGACACCTACATGATGCTGTTTTCCATTCTTCTCATAAGGATAAAATAAGGACATCTTTAGAGTAGTGTTCGATAATTCTTTTATGTTTGATCAGTGTTAGATTGACTTGTTTACAGTGGTGTGTCAGCAAATGGTGTGTGCTAGGGATTTCTACCAAGGCCTTTGGTGGTAACTGCTGTGTGAACACCTTGTTAAATATCTGTCCAAACCCGTTTCCTGAATAAGATAAAGTTTGTACCTGTGACTTGTAAAACTGACCCAAGAAAATGTTTCTCTGCATCCCAAAAATAAACACGTTTTCGTTTGTTAGAGGACCCTAGTGCCTTCTTTGCAATGTGTATTTCTGGAGGCTTTTCAAAATGAGGGCTAACCTTGAAATGCTGTTACATGCCAAGCTGGTATCCTGAGAACTGTCTCATCCCAAGTGTCACGTGAGCCCTTCCAGCTCTGCTCTGCAGTATTCTGTGTCATGAGTTTTCTTTCACCCAAGCGATAGACTAGGTGGTATTTACATCGGGTTTTTCTTTGTTTCCCATGATTTTCCTCCTACTATTGTAGAAAACCTTGGCTAATTTAACCACACATTGCTACATGTCTCTCAGAGAGTGCGGTGCTGCCAGCTATCACAGTATTTAGTGTTAGTTTCTAAGATACACTGCAATTTCCTGCAATATTTGAGATTATGCAAGAATTTTGCATTCAGTAAAATAAGTAAACAGTCTCAGTGCAAGACTTGCAGCATTCTTTCCATAACTGTAAATGTGACTAAGCCCCTTAAATGTGACCCTATAAGAAACGAAAAGGCAAATGGAAATTTTAAGAGTGTTAAAACAAACCTCATAATTTGTTGAAGCCTCAGTAACTGTTTTTTTCTAATTGACCACCATTGCTTCTCCAGTTTGGCATTACTGAATGACAATGCAGTACAGTAGTAATTTTAGAAACACTTTTATTTGTGTACTGCAGAGACATGAGGAAAAATGCTAGTCCAGACAGAGCTGCGGAGGGACAGAGGACAGGGCCTGAGGGTGGTGCTGCAATTAGGAGTGAAAAGACTGAGGAGGGCAGCCAGCACACATGGAGCTCAAGTGAGAAGTAAAATGAAGTTGGAATGATGGGGGGGGGGGCCACCAGAAAAAAATGTCCAGAAAGCAAACCAGCTGAGCTGGAGGCAGCTGGGGAATGGTGAAGAGAGAAGCAAAGGAAGAAAGTTGAGAGGAGGAAGAGGAAGAAATGACTCAAAGGACATGAGGTATTAGGTCTCTGTTTTGAGTGGAAAAGGTACTCAAAGCCTTTCCATACCCTTCTTCTGCCAGCCTGTGTTTCACAGAATCACAGAATACTTTGAGTTGGAAGGGACCATGGAGGTCATCTACTCCAACCCCCTTGCAGTACGCAGGGACATCTTTCACTGGATCAGGTTGCCCAGAGCCCCATCCAACCTGACCTTGAACATTTCCAGGTATGGGACATCTTCCACCTCCCTGGGCAACCTGTTCCAGTGTATCACCACCCGAAGTGTAAAATATTTCTTCCCTATATCTAGTCTAAACCTCTCCCCTTTTAGTTTAAAACCATTACCCCTTGTCCTATTGCTACAGGCCCTGTTAAAATGTTTATCCCCATCTTTCTTACAAGTCCCCTTTAGGTACTGAAAGGCCGCAGTCGGGTCTCCTTGGAGTCTTCTTTTCTCCAGGCTGAACAACCCCGACTCTCTCAGCCTCTCCTCACAGGGAAGGTGTTCCAGGCCTTTGATCATTTTTGTGGCCCTCCTCTGGACCCACT
>NW_010122612.1:0-260 GCF_000699245.1 Pterocles gutturalis | reverse complement strand
GCCTGTGTCAGGGCGCCTTTCTTAAAAGAGATAGCTGGCAATGGAGGCAGGGGTCCCAGCTTTCTGTGGCAAACGCCTCATTGCTTGAGTAGCAGGGAGCCAGTGTGAAAAACACTAATGAAGTCCCTGTACCGTCAATTCTCCTGGGACAGGCCCGAAGTCACGGTGATGACACATGTACACCGTGCGTTTAAACAGAACCTCAGTGGTCTGTACCTGCTGTTTCCAGCAGAGAAGAGCGAGCCAGCTGAGGGCAGCTG
>NW_010122611.1:510-1251 GCF_000699245.1 Pterocles gutturalis | reverse complement strand
GCACCCAAAGGGCCCCAAAACCTGCTGGGACACCCCAGTGTGACACCCAGGGGACAGGGGGGTGCATCCTGCACCCAGAGAGCCCCCAAAACCTGCTGGGACACCCCAGTGTGACACCCAGGGGACAGGGGGGTGCATCCTGCACCCAGAGAGCCCCCAAAACCTGCTGGGACACCCCAGTGTGACACCCAGGGGACAGGGGGGTGCATCCTGCACCCAGAGAGCCCCCAAAACCTGCTGGGACTCCCCAGTGTGACACCCAGGGGACAGGGGGGTGCATCCTGCACCCAGAGAGCCGCCAGGCTGCGGGGCCACATCCTGCACCCAAACAGCCCCAAACCTGCTGGGACACCCCAGTGTGACCCCCAAGGGCCGGGGACAGCTGGGCTGTGGGGCAGCGGGCAGAGCCAGCACCGGCAGGCGGGAGTGCGCGGGGAAAGGGGCATTTTGGCCTCAATGTGCGGAGCAGATTGGAAGCAGCTCTGGTTAAGTCATTGGCTCTGTTGGGAGGTCTGAGCTGGAGCGTCTCCCGCCCTGTGCCCCCCTCCCCACAATCAATCAAAAAAAAAAAGTTGCAGCAAATTAGCCCAGATGCTGGGAGATTCGGTTCAAATCCAGCTGCGGGTTTGGATGGCGTTCGCATGCCTGGCTTCATGTGGGACCTGGGCTTTTTTGGACAGGATACAGCCCCCCGGTCTCCGCAGGGCCCCGTTTCCCAGCGCAGCCTCTCCCCGAAGCCCA
>NW_010122611.1:0-457 GCF_000699245.1 Pterocles gutturalis | reverse complement strand
GGCCAGCCGGGGCCACATCCGGCACCGCCAGGAGCCTGCAGCTCCCTGCTGCCAGCCCGCACTTCATTTTCCCCCCCCCTGTGCCCCGCCACTGCAACCCCTGTGCTTGCATGTCCCCTCCCCTGTGCTGGGCTGAGACTGGGAAACTCATGACAGCGCTGAGCGGCTCCGGGCTAGGTGCTGCCCACCTCCTGCCCTCCTCCCAGGGTCAGGCGATGCTGCGCTGAGCCCTGCCTGATGTGAAACAAGGCTGGGGGCAGCCACGGGACCCTTCCGGGTGCTTCTGGGGTGCCCAGTGCCCCCCAGCATGCCAGGACCTCTGCGGGGTGGTGGGATGGGTAGAGCCTCCCTGGTATGACAGCCCCCCACCAGCCCGTGGCTGCTGTGCTGGCTGTGGGGCAACGCTGCGGTGTGCAAGGGGACCCCTTCTTTGTGGGGTGATGCTGGGGAGGGTGGG
>NW_010122610.1:382-854 GCF_000699245.1 Pterocles gutturalis | reverse complement strand
GTCCTCCTGGGAGTGAAGGAGTTAAGGGGGGCTGGGGACACCCCCCTGGAGGGATGCAGAGAGAGGCAAAGGAAGCTGGAGGGCACGAGGGACTGTCCTGCATTGTCCCTGGGTGGCAAGCTTTCCCCCAGCCCTCCCTCAAGTCGGGCTGTCAGGTCTTTCAGTCTCCTGATGGGGAAAGCAGCAGCTCTGGGTCCCCCTCCCTCGGAGTGGGCTGCGCTGTCCCCAGGTGGGTGACAGCCAGGAGGAGATGGTCCCTGCACCCCCTGATCCAGAGCCCCCCCATCTCTCCGGTAGCCCCCTTTCAGCTCTGGAATTTCAAGGCAGATTTTTTTCAGCAGCAGGTCCTAGATCCACCATCAATCCCATAACACGCCCCAGGCTCTGCTCCCAGCCAGCGCAGCCGCTTGAGAACCTGCAGAAAGTCCTGGGAGACGCTGGAGCCCAAAGCACTTGTCTAACGGAGTGCCGC
>NW_010122610.1:0-291 GCF_000699245.1 Pterocles gutturalis | reverse complement strand
GCCGTCGTCTTCCCTCACACCCCACGCTGGCTGCTGAGAGCTGAGATTCACAGAGCGGAGCCTGGTGCAAAAATCCAGCTCCTGTGTTTTCTCACCAGGACACGGAACAACTCTTTGATCAGCTCTTTGCGCCACTGCCTCAACACCACGTTTCATACCGACGGTTCGAGTGTTTCTCTGCCTGGGTGCCAGCGGGGCCACGCAGTCACTGAACCGCGCAGAATTTGGGGTTCGTTTCTTTGAGCTGTTTCGCCGCTGCCCACGCACCAGCTGCTTCACAATGAAGTCCGA
>NW_010122609.1:0-46157 GCF_000699245.1 Pterocles gutturalis | reverse complement strand
GGCCAACCAGATCCTGGGCTGCATCGAGAGAAGTGTGGCCAGCAGGTCGAGGGAGTGATTCTACAACTCTGCCATCGTGAGACCCCACCTCGAGTCTACTTCTGGGCCCCTCAACTCAAGAAGGACACTGAACTGTTGGAGGGCCACAAAGATGATCAGAAGACTGGAACATCTCCCATACAAGGACAGGCTGAGAGATTTGGGGTTGTTCAGCCTGGAGAAGAGAAGGCTCCAGGGCGACCTTACAGCAGCCTTCAAGTACCTGAAGGGGGCTTACAGGACAGATGAAGAGGGACTTTTTACAAGGACATGTAGAGAGAGGACAAGGGGTAATGGATTTAAACTGGAAGAGGGCAGATTTAGACTAGATATTAGGAAGAATTTTTTTCCTGTGAGGGTGGTGAGGCACTGGAACAGGTTGCCCAGAGAGGTAGTAGATGTGGCATCCCTGGAGGTGTTCAAGGTCAGGCTGTATGAGGCTTTGAGCAACCTGGTCTATTGGGAGGTGTCCCTGCCCATGGCAGGGGGGTTGGAACTAGGTGATCTTTGAGGTCCCTTCCAATCCAAACCATTCTATGATTCTGTGATTCATCTCACCTAACCATAACTGGGGGAGGCAAGTAAAAATACAGAGACAGACAGTTACTTCTAGATGTCAATTCAATACAATTCTATCAGAACTGCTCTCTAAAAGGTCACAGAGTGGAGTGAATCATTGAGAAGTTCAGAAGATATTTAAATTTAAGGCAGTTAAAATTTAGTATTATGAATTTAGGCTTATGCAATGATATTGCTATTTGTCTTGAAGCTATTTGCATTGGCTTTCTTTGAATTAATGACAGTACAATGCCAGATTGTTATAAAGCAAACACCAAGCCACATAGAAAATATGACGTATGTATTCAGTTAGGAGTAATATTTGTGCTTAATATATATTTATTTCCTTCCTAGGGCTTGCTTTTCCTTTCGCTGACTTTTCATGCCCTTTTCATCTGCTAAATCAATATACCGAGATACATTTATAAAAAGACCTAAGAAGAGTATATTTTCATAAAGAAAATATTGCTCATGAGAATTTTCATGGGTAATGTGTGTCATGACAAATTAATAAAATAATCATTACCTTTTTGCTGTCCAAAATCAGGCATAAAAGATACTCAAGTCCCATAAGAACTCTGCCACAGTGGAAAATGATGCTGCAAGTTAATTGACTAAACCAGCTGCCAGTCTTAGTAGCTCAAAGGGTTCAAGGATTTTTCTTTTTCCTTAGTGAAAAGACATTACCAATAATTTTTCACAGAAAAAACAAGCTACTATTGAAATAAACAAATAATTTCTACTTTAAAGAGCTTGTGGACATAACAAATGGTACATCTGGTGAAGTGTTATCTTAATAGCACTATGAGGTACACATATTAAGCAGCCCGCCACTTTGACAATAAGCAAGGAGTCTAGTCTCTCTGGTAGTACTCAGGAGACTGAGAAGCCATTTCAAATACAAATTAAAGGAACTATAACACTCTTAAAATGCATCATCATATTGTATCCACTTGGCCTGGAATCTTGCTTATTTTGAAAACCTGTAACATAAATCTGTACACTAAAATGTAAGTGATGCAGCTGCAGGACATAAAAATCAAGCTGTCCAGAAACACATTCATACATTTGATTTTTTTTCCTGACATAGTCTTTTAAAATGGTAGTAAATATTTTTTACATTCCCATGAAATTGGGAATTAATGTCTGATTTATGAAAGAGGGTTAAAATATTTTTTTGCCTCTTTTTTTAAGAATGTCTTTAACAAGCCAACAACATCACATGAAGCATATCCAGAGAAAATCATTTTGGACTACAATCACTGTAATGTGGGTTAAGCTAAAGCAAATAAGTGATTTGGTTCTTCAACAAAGAGAATTGCTTTCAGGGGACTTTAAATAGAAATACAGTTATAATACTCTCATACAAACCTTAGAGTATAGTCACATTTTCAAGAAACAAAAAAGAACTCTCAATCTAAGGCTAGTTCAACTCTAAATGCACATACCTGTTCCTGAAAGTTTGGAATTCCAACTCAAGTCATTCAGGAATAAATATAAAAGGAGCTTTATCTACTTAATAAACTGTGATACATATTGTAAAACTGTCCTGGACAAATTACAAGTGTGTCCTGGGTTAAGCTGAGACAGAGTTAACTTTCTTCATAATAGCTAGCAAGAGGCTGTGTTTTGGATTTGTGCTCAGAAGAAAGCTGATAAAAAGTGATGTTTAGAAGCTGGGAAGGGAGCACAGCCCCAGTTACTAGCCCAGGATTTGATTTTACGTTTGGGATTGAGACCCAGAGTGGCCAACAATCTATTCCATAACATACACGTCATGCCCAGTATATAGGTGAGGACCCTCCGGAAGATCAGCCCTTTTGGTTCCGGATCTCTTTTGCTCCGGGTCACCTCGCTGCAGGTGGTTGCTCTCCCAAGGCCTTCCCCCCCCACCCCGGTCAGTTCTCAGTCTGGGACACTCGGACTGTTATCTCCATTCTGTGAGTGTGGTTTTGGGACTCTCCCTGCTCCGGGATCGTTAGCCGGGAACAGGCTGAGCCTTGGTCATCGGGTGGGGGGACAGTATCACTGTGTATCACTCATTTGTATATTTGTAGATAGTATTATTTTCAATATTATTGTAGTTTAGTTATTAAATTGTTCTTATCTCAACCCATGAGTCCTTTTTTCCCTTTACCCCTTTAATTCTCTCCCCTATCCTCAGGCAGGAGGGGAATTGTGTGAGTGGGTGTGTGGTTTGGCCCCCAGCCAAGGGCTAACCCATCACAAAGTGCCAGGCTGTAACTTAGAATCACAGTTTTCAGTAAAACGAGTCTCAGAATTATTTACGTAATTAATTGAGTCCCAAAAAGCGTGGAATCATAGGAGTCAGACAAGGGTAATCCATAGATATGAGTTTTTGAATAATACAAGTCCACACTTTTCTTTCTTTTCTCTTTACATTCTACTGTAGTTGAACCTCATTTGTGTAGCAATTAGCTTTCTGGAGAAATGCAGGCATGCAAGAGTCTTACCTAACCTTTCTTTCTATAATTCCAAGTAGAACACTGGCTGATTGAGAGAGCTCTTTAACAGAGAGTGAACTGTATGCTTAAATATTTTGTTTGTGGAGAAACACAACCCAAAACCACTGTTTAAAGAAAGCAGCAGCTCAGTGCATATGTTTAGACAGCCTTGCTGATAGAAAATTAGTGTTGGAATTACACTGTTACTGTGTTCTCCAGTGACTGATTCTACTAAACATTTGTTTGTAGAAATTTAAAATCATCACACTTAAGACCTATGTCTTTGACATGAACATAGTTAATACCATATGGAGATAATTTATTAAACAAGCATCATGACCCAAAATCCTGTTGAATAGAGTTGCTGGGGTTTTTTTCTTCTAGAGTGATAATTTAGTTGTGCAGTGTGTTGTCGTCAGTTGAGATAAATCACAGTAATGACATGTTTTTCACTAAGAACATTATTAAAAAATATTTGAATACAGACCAGGAGGAATTAGCTTCTAAGTAAAATGATATAAACATTGAAAAATGGTAAACAACTCATCTGAAAGGTAGGTCTTACATGATTTCTGTTTATTTGGAAAAAGAAAGTATCAAAATGAGGGTGATACCATAGGCAACTCTGTGGCAAAAGTTTATCTACCCAAAGATAAATGATTGACAATTTACTAAGAAAAATTGTCTTATATGGGAACTTAGAGACTGACTAAACTAAATAAATTAATCTATTAAAAATCAAAACATCTATGAAAAGAATCTGCATAAGTGATGAATGATTTTTAGTATTAAAAAGGACAGTTTATATTCTAGATCCACATTTGGTTTTATCCGGAAGACTAATTAAAATGTGAATTTTGGTTCGGATGGGACAGCACCAAAATCTTGTGACCTGTGTAAGCAGAAGCCTCTAACATCAGAAGTATTGCAAATCATCTGCTATACTTATTTTCTGGTCCCCTACATAGTACACATTTTGCTAGAGTAGATGCCCTCGTATGATTTTACCCCTCACCAGGAAATAAGCTTCCACAGCTGAGTCATTTCTGGTTCAGTTTATATAATATCAGGTTTGGATACAGGAATTAATGTAGGACAAACAGGGTTAAATAGTTTTGTGTGCTACTAAACAGCAAATAGGCTGCAGATTAATGATTATAAGAACTACAATAATTTCCAGAGCTTAGAAATAAACTAGAGAAATCTGGGAACAGCTTTCTTCTGGTGCAGGTAGTCTGAAAGCTTGGATTCAGAGGAACTCTAAGGCAGAGATTTTCTTCAGTCAGTAAGTAATTATTGTAGTGTGGGATTCTTCCCTCATCAAGAGGATATAGTTTAACACTGAAGCTCGTGGCTTTTTTGCACCATGTTAGCCTAGAGAAAGCACTGCTCACATTCAGGAATTGCTTTTGTCCTTTGGACAAGGATTGTGTTATCATTCAGTAAAAACCTAATTTATTTCAAATCCTATGGGAGACATTTTTTTTTCTTTTTTTCAAATGTGGTTCAGGCCTTGAGTCATTTTGTTGCCTCAGCCTCTGTCATGGCTTCTGAGTCTGCGGCCAAAAGTTCACAGCCTTCAGGCTGCTTTGCTGCATTTCAGTGCCAGAAAAGGGCAGCCTGATTCAGTGAGGGCATAAAGAGACAAAAGAAGCAAAAATTAATGCCAGGAGTAGAAAAGGTCTGAAAGGAGGGATTAAATCAGTGCCAAATTGTTGACAGTGTCAGTGCACTATTAGGAGAGGAACAGTGGAGGCTGCCCATTGGCAAGGCAAGGTGGACCTCCACAGCCAGGGCAAGCCCCATGACCTCTGGGACCTCAGACGGAGAGGTTCTGCCCTGCCTGCCCTCAGGTGGGGACATTGATCTCAAGTTTATTTTGTAACATAGATCTGACAAATTTATTTATTTTTTTTAAAAGAAACTGAGACAACTGGAAATACTTGTAAAGGACCTACTCATGTTCAAAGTCAAAAAGTTTGACAATAAGAGAAGGACTCGTCTCAAAATTTCAGTCTCCTGAAAAGGATTTGTGTTAAATTTAAGGTAACCTGCATTCCCTGTGCAGTCCCTGATATGGGACAGGCACCTCATAAAGATAATTTGTTGTTCTAGTTCATTGTCCTATAACAGATTTCTCTCTAGGTCACCAACCTGGAGAGGTTGTCTTTGACTATAGAAGGAACTTAGACAGCCAGTTTAGGTACACTGAACTCTGAGTTAGTTGAATGGGCATGAGATAAATTCCCTTTCTCAGGATAGGACTGACTAGAAATGGATCCATTCTCAGTTTGCAGTCACTGGATTCTTCTGGTATTGGTGCAGCTCTGCTCTTCTCCAAGCATCCAATCAAAAATACAGAGTTTAACAAAGAGGTAAGCTAAGTCTCTGTAACCACAAGTGCTTTTCCTTTTTGCTTCACTGGTTAAAAAGATATCTTACTTGGAACATGCAATTAAATAATAAAAATCTGATACTTTCTTTAAAAAAGGTGTCAGCAACATATAAACAGAAAGCTGTATAAGACCCCTGGTCCCTTTTTGACACAGGGAACCGTAATAAACCCCTATTTTGAAAGCAGTTAGGTTCTTTGAAATTATTAAGCATAATTTCACCTCTTTATTGTGGTATAATTTTTCCAGGGGACAATCAAAAAACCTTAGAACACAGGAAAAAAATGGAAATAATATTAAAGGGTAAAATTCCTACAACTAAGAAATAATTGTAACACTTCAGTTATCATCTCTGTGATGAAATATCAAGCTTCATAACTATATATGCAACAAATACATTTTTTCCTGACACAATGTTTTAAAATTGTAGTAAATATTTTTTACATTCCCGTGAAATTGTGAATTATTGGCTGTTCTATACAAGCAATACATGCAATAAATCACTGTCAAATTGCATGTATTGCCTGTATAAATGCAGCCTCTGGACAGTTCACCCAAAATCCTAAACTCAAAGTCATTAAGAGAGTTAAGAAGGAATGCGATGAGTTTGCCCGTGGCTGGGGGCCAACTCACACACACCCACTCACCCAATCCCCCCCACCCAAGGATAGGGGAGAGAATTAAAGGGGTAAAGGGAAAAAAGGACTCATGGGTTGAGATAAGAACAATTTAATAACTAAACTACAATAATATTGAAAATAATACTATCTACAAATATACAAAGAAGTGATACACAGTGATACTGCCCCCCCACCCAATGACCAAGGCTCAGCCCATTCCCAGCTAACGATCCCGGAGCAGGGAGAGTCCCGAAACTGCACTCGTGGAATGGAGATAACAGTCCTGAGCTCACCGGGGTGTGGGGAAGGCCTCGGGAGAGCGACCACCTGCAGCGAGATGACCCGGAGCAAAAGAGATCCAGAACGAAAACGGCCGATCTTCCAGAGGGTCCTCACCTACATACTGGGCATGACGTGTATGTTATGGAATAGATTGTTGGCCACTTTGAGTCTCAATCCCAGACCTAAGATCAAATCCTGGGCTAGTAACTGGGGTTGTGCTCCCTCCCAGCTTCTCTGGTCTGCGGACAGCCAGAGAAGCTGAAAGACCTTGGCAGACGTGTAAACATCACTTTTTGTCACCTTTCTTCTGAGCACAAATCCAAAACACAGCCTCTTGCTAGCTATTATGAAGAAAGTTAACTCTGTCTCAGCTTAACCCAGGACAAAATGTGTAAACATTTTAAAGATGATAAAATACATAAGCTTCATTCATGCAAAGTTGCAAACTTTGCTTTGCTCTAGAAAACAATCGTGACATTACCTTTAAGTATGTGCATAGTTCCAGGGAACTGAATGGTATTCCTCAAGTTCCTGATGAAATTATGAACGTGGAAAGTTAAAGATGTGCTTAAGTGCTCAGAGATGCCACAGTGCTCAGGATATTCCAGAAATGGAATTTGAGATGCAGCAAAGAGTATCTTTGGCTTGAAATTTTACAAAGGAGCAGCTAACTGTCGCTGAACTGATTAAATCGTATGTTCAGATAAACAAAAACCCATCATCAGGCTAAAAGACAAGTTTAAATCCCTGTGTCTCCCACATCTTACTTGTTCACTACATGCTTTAGAACATTGGTCCCTCCACAAGGTGTCTGAAGCATCTCACACGATGCATTCATGTATTATTTTCTATAATGAAAAAACAAATATGTGTTTAGAGTTTAAATTCTTTGGAGGTGGGATAATGTCTTCAAACATGACCATCAACACAGCACCTTTAGTACAAATTAGAAATATTAGTACAAGTAGCACAATCTCACTTCTTTGTCCAGAATTATGAAGTTTATGTTTATTGCTAAATCAAATAATTTATCAGCCAATAGGTGGCACTGAAAGTATTTAACATTTATCTGCATATTCTATTTTCTTTCAGGAGAATTCACATTTCCCTCAAGTAAATGGTATATTATACTCACAAATTAAAAGCCAAGGCACATACTGAATTCTGTCATTAAAAATATTAAGTACTTTTAAATAGTTGGAGAACTGTTGAGAATTTAAACAATTCCCTGGAAACATGAGCAAGTGCATCATACTACTTGTATCTTTGTCAAAACCACTTCTAAGGCAGGAGATCCTTTTGAGATCCTGGGACCAGTGGCATTCCAGGGAGTATATTACTATGAAGTTTCAACTGTAAATAGCTAGGGGAAACTGTAGCATTCCAGGAACTCACTAGTACTGTAGTCTTTGCATGCTGCATGTCAATTTGCATTTTTTTTCCCAGATGCTTTAATTTTTGCAATCCTTGAGGAAAGAAAGAATATTTCGTAGCAAATATAATGTAATTTTTCATCACTAGTGTTCATCTGAATTTTATTAGGACAAACTTTACAAGCAACCTCTTAATTCTCTGTGGTAAACAAGCTCATAAACTATTCTAAGAATAAAGTTAATGAGACATTTCAGATCAGATTTCCAAAGAAATGTGCCTTAACATATTCATAAAGAAGCAAAATTTCTGTGTTAAGTTTTTGCTAACTTTAAGTGTTCTTTGAGCAAATGTGACTCAGAAGACATTAAGTATCAGTGTTTTGGTTTATACTGAGTGCAATGCAGTTGTTTTCTGCGTATTGTGTTTCATACCTGTACATACACTTCCTCCAAGCTTTTTCTTAGAAGATATGTCAAGATGGAGTGAGTTGTTCTGAAAAAGTATCACACTGTGTTACAACATAGAACTTAACTACTCCATCTTCAGACTGCTTCTCTACCACCTTTACATAACAATCTGTCTTAAGAACAAGTGTAGGACACGTAGTTTTCAGCTATATTAAATAAAAATGTGGGAGAGTTCACTGTACTGTCATCAACTACAATGTTACAGAGAAGAAGCAAACAGCATTGCAATAGAAGTATGTCCAAAAAAGGATGGTATGTAGGGCAAAACAGTAATTTCTGTGGTGCTGTTTAGTGATACCTTGTTGGTACTTCAGTACATTATGAATAATGTTAACATTAGGATCAAAGGGGAGAATGCCATCACATAACGTGTCAAAACAGTAACTATATTTTGCTTACAGTAAGAGCTCTACTTTGAGAGATTTTCATTTACTCAGCTGTACCAATGCACCTTAATTACAAGCAACTAGGAGCTTTTCATAAGCCTTCATCATTCCCTGCTAGCAGGAAAATTAAAGTGCCTTCAAATCTCAGAGCAGTAGAACATAGTAATTTAATGTCACAGCACCAGGCCTGAGCAAGGTATAAGACTTTCCAGCTTTCCCTGAATTGGTTCTGGAGACTTATTACACTGCAGTTGGTCATGAGAATGAATGTATCATATAATAAAGTATTTCAAGTTAAAACTCAAACTTGCTAATTTAAAGTTAGGAATTGTTTTCTCAGTTCAGAAAGCAAAGCTAGGAGCTAAATCCAAACCAAAGACAACTAAGCAAAAATGTATTCTTCATTAACAATAAAACTGAAAATGTCATCCTTCTCAGGTCACTTGGAATATGAGTGGATATGAAAAAAAGACCAATATTCTGACTATAAATGTTTGCCCAGGTTACTCTTATTACACAACTTCTATAACCTAATATGAAACAGAGTACCTTTAAGGTATAAGCAAAAAGAGAAGCATGAATGAATGAATTTGTAAATATTCTGGGAAAGAAAAGCATGGAATTTTACTGACATCTATGTTTATGAATATCTGCATAACCACAGCCTGGTCACAAAAGATAAAATTAAGTTTAAAAATTGCATGTCTTGAAAATAGCATATCTTCTTTATTAACACTTTGCCACTAAATACATTGTTGATTTTTTCCAGATGCATATCAAAAACTCTGAAAACTAAATTAAACTTTTGAGTAGCCTTCAGATCAGCAGATCTATTTTATTACTTACAATAAGTTTGTGGATCAGATATTATGAGAATCTTGTGTATTTCCAGTTACTCTAGTATCTGAATATTTGCAAATAGATATTTGAGTAGAATTTGAATAGATCATTAAAAAAATTAGAAAGAGCTAATGCCACAAAGTCCCTCTCAAGGTTATGAAATAAGGGAGATACTGTATTTCACAGGAGTGCATTCACAAGAATATCTGAGTCCTGAGCCCTCTGTGAAAACCAACGAATCGTGCTCTGTAAACTACACAAAATAATTTCCATGAGTGATGCAATAAGCCAGAGATCACCACACTAACAAGAGGATCAGTTGTGTCTGATAAAGCCACTGGAAGCCATGAACATAAATAAAACAAATCATATCAATAAAAAGAAGGGAATGAGTTGTTTTTCTTCATTTATTGCTGAAGCATATGATGATAAGCAAGACAACAGGACCAGTGTTTTACTCAAAAGCCCGAGTTTACCATACAGCCTTACCATACCTTACCAACATAGTCACTGAAGCTATTTCAACCATTTTCAACAAAATTAAATCTAATTAATATATGCTACCTTTGCAATCCTCCCTGTCCATCAATATTTCTTAAAGAATTTACTAATTTTGATAGTTTTCTTATGACATGAATGCACTTGCAGAAATTACACTCCATGGACCCTCTACTAAAGTGCAGTAATGTGCTTGTTTTCCATAAGTAAATCTCTGTGGTAACAATGAGCAGCTCAGGGTATTCCTTCTAACATCACACACTATCAAACGTGCAACAGCATCCAAAACTCCCTTTGGTCCTCTTGGTGGATATCATGATAAGACCTCACAAAGTGTGATTCCTAAGAGATTCTTAAGAAATTGACATACAAACTTGTCCCATTCCATACTGGCAATACTTACTAAATTCACTACACTGTTTACTCTTCCTAGACATCCTTCTTCCCAGACATTGATGAGCACCTGAGCAACAAAGGAGCAGTATTCTGAATGTATACTGAAGTTTGATTGGAATGGTGGTCAGACACTGAGTATATTTATACAGCTGATTGCACCTCAAGATACATTCTTCTTAGGCTATACAATTCACCCTGATGGGCCTTGGGGATCCTTTCAGCAGTAATTCTTTGCTCTCATGGATTCTGTCATTGAATACCAGCATGTCTGAGGTGGGTTGTAAACAGTGATTTCTGGAAGAGGATAATTCATTATTGATCTTATTTTATGTTGTTTAAATGCTAGATTAAACTTTTTATGTCTATAATTGTTTCCTTGTTTGTAGAGAAGTGCTAAGCCCAGGACTGATATCCTCTGCTTAATTCTAGTATGGGATCCTGGCCCAAAATAGATTGTCCTCTAAAAATCTTCTCCCATTGAGCATGTAATTTCCAGGCTACTCCATGTTCATGTTAGTACAAAGCAGCGGGTTACGAAACTATAAACCAGGGATCAGAATTCAGGACCTGTAATGCTTGTCTTGTCATACCTGCAAAAACACCACAGAAAACTCAAGGTGGGACAGCAATCTGCATATATTTACTTTGGATCAATACATTAGGAATCAACTTGTTGTATGTAAGTAGAATGGTTTTGGCATTTTTTTGCACTTACAAGTAAGGTTTTTCTACAAAGCTCCACCAGGATAAAAGGACTCTCAGCATATACTTTCTTACATTTGCTATACTGATGGGATAACATGTAGAAACCACGACAGTAAACAAAAACTCAAATCCTGGATTTGAATTAGTCAGAGGGGTTTTTCATTTCTTTGGTTTGGTGGGTTTTTTTATTTCTTTTTCTCCCCCCCCCTCCCCGCCCCAGCCTCAACCCATTGTAACTGGGCTCAGGTGTTAGTATAGAAAGTCTGAAGTCATTACTGGTCCTTGGATATTTGTACCACAAGTAGAAGCTACTGAAGGAAATCAGATCTTGCTATAATGTGGAAACCAACAAGATCTAATTGGGGAGATTTGTTAAAACTCTCATTGAAACATTGCCTGCTGCTAAGTAAGCAGGCTTGGCAGGCATGAATTAGAGACAGTAGCTATTGTAACCTGCCAGGAATCTTTACGATGTGATGCTCATTCTAATACAGAGAGCTACTAAGGAGAACTACTGAGAGTTTCCCAGTAATTGCCAAAGATGAGATTCCACCTTATGCTTCAGTGCATCCACTTTCTAATTAGCGATGGGAAAAATTCAAAGCAATTTGGGAATCAGCTGAAATGCAGTTAAACGACAAGCAACAAATCAGTTCACGCAAAGGGAGACAAAGTCAACAGGTAGCAAGGCCAGTGCACCCTAAGCTAAAAGTCTTTTTCTTCACACAGTCAACAAACCATCAGGGAAATGAGGGTCCTGACTAAGACTGCAGTGTTTCACATCTGCCTTGGGTCTGTTCCAGTAGCTGCCAGCTGCACTGAGAAGGACCCAGTCTGTGTCAGACACCAGTTGCCTCCATCCTCATCTTCCTATCTCTTCCCCCCCCTCACTATTTTCACCTTCTCTTCACTAGTCTTCTCTTACTGTTTTTCTGCAATGACACTGCTTAACACTGCAGAGCAGAAGCTGTGCCATTTCAATCAGAAAGTGACTACTGCAACTTTTGAGTAGTTGAAAGGTTTGGAGGGAGAAAGAGTCAGAACAACCAACTATGAATAGGACTAAGCAAATGGAAGAGAGAAGATTCCACATGGTAACCAGAGCTGAACGGGAACACAAGCAAAAGAAGGCAAAAGAAGAGAAAGTAATTATTCTTCTGCTTTTGCAAAAAATGAAAAATAAATCTCTTATATAAAATGCAAATGATTATAAAATTATTTAGTTAAGCATGTTTACCTTTTCAATATAAAGCGCCAGAATTTCTGTTTCACAATGGTAATAGAATGTAATGGTTGCAAAATTAAGCCCTGACAAATTGGGAAATGCCAGAGTCAGTCTCCTGCTGGAAGCACATTATGATACAGACTCTTCCATGCAATGACCTCACTTAAGACAAAACTGAGGGTGCAGTGCTCCATTCTTCAGTGTACTGTTTTCTACTTTTGTTCAAAGTAGACAAGCAACTAAGCAGACAGAAAATGAGTTAGTCAAGACTTGATCCTAAGTTCATTCTCAGCAGTTCTGTTTGTGCAGCTTCCACGAAGTGATAAGGGTGCTTTGAAGAAGAAGATCTCATAGATCTCTGTGGGCTCCAATGCAAGCTCAGACTTGTTCTTGACTGAGAGTCTGGATATTGCCGGTGATCAAAACTGAAAAACAAGCTTTCATTGACTTGCCTAAAATCACACTGTAGTTCTAAGGCCAACAGCATTAAATATTTTTACTCTGCCCTGTCTTGTCACTACATATCTTCTAAGTTCAGTAATAAATAAGGCAAGAGCAGCCTCCTGTATGTTATAGTTCTGAACCACCCTGATGATTCACATGGTTTATCAGGAGCACTGAATGAAAGAAATATTCCACCAAAACAAAACACTGTAAGCACACAAACCAAAATTGCACCCTAATATGTACACACTTGGTTAAGGCTGCAAAGAAAACATAAATCCTATCATATCCTAACTTTCTGGCACTTGACTTTTCTTAGTAAGGAACAAGTTTTCTGTTTAAAAAAAAATAATTAAAAAAATCAGAGAACCATTAGACATACCCCTGATGTGCAAGAATATCAAAGAAAAAACTGGAAACTCATCCATGGAACAGCCTGCTACTCTTGCACATAATAGCACAGCTCATATAAAGTATCACTGATTTTTCATCCAGCATGTTGATCTACCTTGAAGATTCAAGTTATGTGTCCTGGTTTTGGCTGGGACAGAGTTAACTTTCTTCAGAGTAGCTAGTAAGAGGCTATGTTTCAGATTTGTGCTCAGAAGGTGGCTAATAACACACTGTTGTTTATAGTTGATGCCCGGACAGCTGGCAGTTTCAGCTTCTCTGCTGTGCCAGCGTCTGCAGGTGCAGGAGAAGCTGGGAGGGAGCATAACCCCAATTACTAGCCTAGGATTCAACCTTAGGTTTAGGATTGAGACTCAAATTGGCCAATGGTATACTTCATATCATGCACATCATGCCCAGTATATAGATTATGTCTGTCTGGAAGTTCTCTCTCTTGCTTTGGGTTGTCTCCCTCTGGGTCGCCCCTCTCTCACAGTTGTCTCGGTCTCTTAGACACTTGGTCTCTTACCTCTTTTCTGGGATTGCAGTTTTGGGGCTTTCCGTGCTCTGGGATTGTTAGCCAGGAATGGGCTGAGCCTTGGTCATCGGGTGGTGAGCAGTATCCCTGTGTATCACGCATTTGTACATTTGCATGTATTACTATTATTACTATCATTATTATTATTTTCAATATTATTGTAGTTTGGTTATTACATTGTTCTTACCTCCAACCATGAGTCTCTTTTCCCTTTCCCTCTTTAATTCTTTCCCCCATTCCTGGGAGAGGAGAGGGGGGAGGATGACTGAGTGGTCGTTGTGGTGCTTGGCTGCCAGTCAGAGGTTCAAAACCACAACATTATGCCAGTAGTTTTCACAGATACTTGCTGCCAAATGGCACACTCTTAATGCAGAGGCCTACTCTGGTGCCAAATGTCATGCTACCTGTTCCATTGAGTTACTCGAGCTCCACAGTAACACCACTGCAATGCTTTTACTTGTTTTAACCTGAAAGTATAATGTTGTCTTCTCCAGTCTTATTCTAGGAAATGGACATACACTGTTTACTGATGGTTTCCGGAGAAATTCAAGCTAAGGCAAATCTCTCAGATGGAAGGTTTCACCACAAATGCTTAGGACTTGGCAAAGTTGTGAGAAATTGAAGGCAAGCTCTTGAAATGCTTGTGAAACCTAACTTCATAAAATTCTTACAGACTCTTTTGTGTCCTAATAAAAATTTGTAGGCACAAAAGACATTTAGAACTAGAATTTTTATTTGATCCATCGATCAGCAGGTTTTTTTTTTCATGCGTATTTATAGCAGAAACCAGAATTTCCACACTACTGTTGGTCAACAGAAACAAGTAATCCTCATTCCAGACAGTCCAAAAAGAAACTGGCACATAGTAACATCCATCATAAATAATTAATGGACCAATTTCAAAGTGTAATATTACACCAATATTCACACTTTTTTGAATATTGATATAAATTGGTTTAAATTGACCAGATGCTCTGAAGATGGCATAGACAGGTGCAAATTATTTCTCTCCTGTCAGCAAATCCCATTAGTGTTTAGAAGAGATACACTATAAGGGAATGCAGCTGCTTGTTCCCCTTAGAGATTGCAAAGGTCCCTCTAATTCCTTCTCGGGAATTTCACAGAAGTGCTGAAAATGCAAAATAAGCTTGGGATCAGGTCTTTAATCAACACTTTACCTTGACTGACTACACTTTTTACTACCCACTCCTCAGTACAATTATCCTGTCACAGGTTTATCTAATGCTCTCTGTCCCTTTTGTGAGGCTTGTGATTATGTTTACAAAAGTAAATAAAAGAGGCTGGAACCACTTTCTGACCCTGAGGTTAAGTGTTGCCCTAGTTCATACTCATTCTAAAAGAAGAGATAAGCAAAACTTCCAGTTTTCTGAAATATTTGATTAAAAATTATGACAGTTAGTCATTGTGTTAACAATTAAATTATACATATATTCACACACTAGTACTTGGTTCCACAAGGTAATTCTGTGTTATTTACTAATATGAGCAAAGCCTCTAAGCACAATGAAGACTTCCTCTTGAAGTCTGACTACTTATCTTTTCTGGTTTACATCTGCGCATCCCTCCCAAGGGCTCTTCCTTCTTTCTTTGTGAATGAGTGACTAGTGTTCCAAAACAGGCTTCTCCTCTTTTCTTGTTTTTACAGGACCAGAGATGACCCTGCTTTGAAAGCAGTCTTCTTTCTAGGTGTACTTAAGTCTTGACCATAAACCCAGCATAAAAGCATAATGAAATTGTGACATGAGTAGAGCGGCAATGTAGTTATACTTTTATGTTAATTCTACAATATACTTATGCTACAGTAGGGATTGCACTCTATTTAGTATATGAGGATAGCTGGCCTATAAAACATTTATATGTTAGATAATACATGGGGCAAGAGAAAGAATAATAGTGTGGGGATTGCTGGAGCAAGAAAACAAGATCAGGATGGAACACAGCAACTAAACAAGGTAAGAAAGGTAAGGGGAAGGAGTGAGGCCGCGTTAATAGGAAGGGACTATCGTATGCAGTACTGGAGCTCTGGTGCTAATGGAAGATTAAAGCTCTTCCCCTCTCCCCATCCCATCTCTGACAAATTATCAATCTCGTAACCTTGTAATTTTTTTATAGTATTTTTCACCTTCCCTTCCACCTTGACATGCATGTAACTATTGTTATACACTTAAAAGATTATATAGATATCATTAATATAAATTGCCTCTTTCTGACTCTGTGACTGAATTTGCAGTTCAATATTAGTTTCCAGGACAGTTTAATACTATTTTGTACGCAGAGTTTGTTAGATACATTCTTTTGATTCCTTTCTGAAAATCCATGAATACATCATACAGTAAATGATCCATTCATCTTTTCTTCTTTTTACCCCCAGCTGTGCCTGTTTGTGACAAAATTAATTCTTTACTTTCCCTCTGAAAATAAGGTGGTCTTTAATCATTAAATGAATGCATACTTCTTCCTTTTGCAAATAGAAGACAGCTGTATATTGTCTGAAGGCATGCACACAACATGTACACACATGGAAATCAGCTTCCAACAATGATCATACCATTTGTATAAGATTGATAAGGCTTTTGAAGCTTTGCAATTTTCATAACTTAGTGGAAGTAGAGAATAGATCTGTTCTTCCCGTTTGTGTTGCTGTTCTTGTGTGTTATGGGAACAGCAGCTTCACTTCTGCATTCCATAACAAAAAGCAGATCAATAAATGAAAGAAAATATATGGCTGTATTTGCAAACAATTATAAATACACAGGGTAGATTCACCCTCCCACCTTGCTGAGTGTGACTCTTCTGTTTGACTGTCTGAAATTCAGACAAATTCAAATAAAAATTGCTGTTGCCACAGTAGCCATTCAGCTTCATAAACACTCTATTTACATGCAGCTTTGTCAAAGACATGGGCCAGGAGTTTTACTGAGAAACAGAATTTGCCAGAACTGGCAGTGTAAATAGAAATAGCAGAAAGAGGTAATGCTATAAGAATAAATATCGGAAATACAACTAGGAAACTGGATTGGGGCAACTAATTTAAAATATTTTTCTTGTCTGTAAATACAAAAGCTTGGAGTCACCTGTATCTAATGTACATAGATTAAACTTTCCCAGTCACTTGATACAGCTGACACTGAAAAGGCACAGTGAAAAAAACAATTGATTCAGAGAGCAAATGTGTGAAATTAAGGTAAATTGTTTGGGATTTACATTTTTGGCAGGTCAGGTGCTGAAGCAAGAATGCTAGTAACTGGCTTTTCTCCAGTTATCTAGTGAAGCTTGAAGTTCCCAGTCTCTCTAAAACCTACCATCACTAGGATCCTCTAAGATCCTTCACTGGGATCACATTTTCACATCCTTTCCTAGGCTGTGATCTGCTGCACTGGGTTGATACATCCATATAGAGTTAACAAGCAGGGAGGGTGAATAATGTGCTGTACAACATGCTGCCTGCCATACTAATGATGCTGCAATAGTCCAGTGTAATAAAAGTGCCTTTGAGTTTCATGCCCAACAGATTGCAAAGAACTGATGTAGCTATCATTGCCTTGAGACACGATCAACTTTCCTGTCCCAAAAAACTGGTACTCCTTTGCAACAGAATTTATGGACAGCATGAATGTGGAGTAGGGCTTTAAACTCACAGTGGGAAGAAAACTTTGGGAGTCACAGGGATTTCTAAGTGTGATGGCTTAAAGGCTCTCCCATAATTCTCATAAATAAAACTGAGGGCAAGTAAAAGAAAATGCAAAGTAAGAAAAATAAAGACATTAAACAATATCTGTAGGTTTGGGTGGTTTTTTTTTTTTTTTTTTTTCTTTCTCTCCCAAATATATAAGGCTTCTGCTTCTCCAGAACTGAGTATAATCATTCAGAAGTAGTCAATAGCAAAGGTGCATCTCATTGTCTGGAACTATTTCCCTGAGATCTGCCAACACCACTCCCTCTTACCACACATAAGGTAGGTTTTGTACTGGGTGAGATTTTCATTGCTGTTGTCCTCCACTCGAGACCATTCTATACTGCTGGAATTCCACACCAGAGAGAAAAATTCAGGTATAAATACAGCAAGCTCAAACCAAGGTTACCTATGAAGAGAAAAAATGTGGAAAGAGAAGTTATCTTTCCACAACTGTTACTATTTCAGTGTGAAAACTTGGAAAGAAAAAATTTAAAAAGTTGAATTATTAAAATGGTGAAAGAAGAATATATCAAGCCAAAGGGGAAAAAAAAAAAAATCTCTGTTTTTAAGTGAAAGTCTTATTCACTAGATGATAACTGGAAGTTGCACACTGTTCTAGCATTTAAGGAGAAACTGATGAGAGATTTGTAAGAAACTAATCCAGTCATATGATTAAATATGCAGTACAGTCATGTGGTTGGAAAGATTAGCTGATATAATTGGCAAATAAGATAAACCAGATACCTAAAATAGAAGAAATAATAAGGAAAAATCCTTCTTTAAAAACTCATCATCTAGAAACAATACGCTAATAGCCTTCTCCCCAAAATAAACAGGCAAAACAATGATTAAATAACAGAGTAAGATCACAAAAAATCACGAGTAAGAAATGTGAGGAAAGAACATTTTGCAACCAGAAAGAAGAAAAGTATCTTTAGCTGTTAACTCATGCAGCCCCTCAGACAATCATCATAGTTACCCAGCGTAATAGCTTTTGTACGAAATTACATTGCACACAAGAGAGGCTCCTATATCAGTATGCTGTACGCACTCCGTTACAGAAACAGCATGAATGGGAGCACTTCAGTAGTGACATTAGGGGACTGTATCCATACACCAAGAAAAGCTACAGCTGAAGGCAAATTGCAATTTGAAGGCAGATCTGCCTGCTCCCTCACCTCCATCTCCATAATCCAAGCTGTAAGGGAGGGATAAAGTCAAAGAAAACAACCACAGGCCAAAGGTCCAAATGCTTCATTACTTTTCAGGCAAACACAAAAGTCACATAACAATCTCAAAAATTTTCTGTGAGAGAAAGGATCTTTAAGTGGCAAGGGAACTAAAAAGTACAATGGTAGGTGGTATTTTGAAGCCTGCACTTATTCTCCATAAAAAGGAGTGTATAATCAAGGTCAGGACCCAAGTAAAGGACTGGAAGAGTCAGAGCACTATGGGAAGTAGTACAACACTAGACAGAAATCTGCCATGAAGACAAACACCTACCAGAAATATCTAGCACACAGAGGAGCTGCATAAGCAGCCAACTCTTCCAACAGAGAGAATTTTTTTCTCCCCACCTACAGTGCCTTCTGTAAATAACTTCCTCGTGATGTTAAAGCTGCCGTGGAGCTGCACACTGTGAAGCTCTGTGGCGAGAAGGGATAACTGAAGATAATTCTATAGTCTTTTGGTATCATTGCTCTGTTTGCACACTGTCATCTGATATAGATGGGGTTTTTTAGCCTTCAGACTGGCCAGACTGCACATATGAGAATGAAACTGGTGTCAGGGCACAGCAAGGAATGTCTGCTCCCTCAGAGCTTGGGAACCAGGAGTGACATCGGTCCCAATGGTTGCTGTCCCCCTGGGGCTGTCCACATTGGGCAGGTTTCTAATAGAAGACAGACAGAGCGAGTAAAGAACCAGAGCTGGGGTCTATCCACAGGATCCAGCCAGGAAACAGGGCCAGAAACAGACATTACTGCTACATCATAGCTTAACCCAGGACTGGTAGCCTAGGCCTGAGCTTAAATAAAGATCCCAGAGCAAGAAGCAGGGTGTGGGTGGGGGACCTCAGGTGAGGCTGATCAGGGCCCCTAAGGCCTGTTAGTGCCCTCAGGGGCCTGATAGATAGCACTAACACAAACTTAACAAAAACTTGCCAGAGAAACAAAGATTGATTGAGTTTCTCACAGCTCCAGAGCAGCTACCAGCTCTGTAGGACAGCTCACTCTGCTTAGTCCCCTCAAAACTTCTGAGTACTCCTAGACCATATCTTCTTTCATAGCTTCTGCAGCAAGTTCCAGGTTAGGTAAGAGGCTTGTAAAACCTGGATGTATACCAAAGCTATGGAGTTAGTATATGAAAAGTAATACTTTTCATTATAACAGTTTTCACAGTCAGAAAAGTAGGCATAAGGACACACAGATGCTAGAAGTGGAAAAAAAAGAAAAGGGAATCTCTCTCTTCTTGGGTGTCTGTAGCACACTTTTACTTCTCCAGGCTGTGAGAAATGGAGGAAGCCTAAGCATTGACCTGAAGAGGAGACAAGATCCAAATCTAAGTTTCAGTAAGGAAAAAATGGGAACAAGTGAATGGATGGTGGAGCAGATTATGGTCCAGATTTTGTAGAGAAGAAAACAGGACTGAAGAATATCCCAGGTTGGAAAAAAGCAAAGAAGAAGAAAAGGACTGGAATCAGCAGGGCTTCAGGGAACAGAATTACTGAGCTGAGAAGAGCAAATCTGACAACCAAACAGGAGAAAGAATACAGGTGCAGTCAGATTAGGTTCATTGGAGCTAGACTAAAAATCAAGGATCAGGCTAAGCAGACAGAACCTGGGCAGCCTCCAGGGTAAAGCAGTGTTGCTAGGTGGCTGTTGAAGTCTGAGAACTGAACAGCAATGCTGAATGGCTGGTATGCCCCATTGCTCACTCTAAGCTCCCATTTTTCCCAGTACAGATCTGAGACAAGACGTGGCCACACACCAGACACACTTTGGCCTTCTTGGCAGGAAAACCAGCCACCTCAGCAGGGCAGGAGCTGCAGTGGGCACAACAGCTTCCCATGGCCTTCACAGTCAAGGAACCAGCCCTGCACTAGCAGTTGTTCTGCAGGTAATGGGATTTCTGTCCCTAGACTCATTTCTAAGGCAAATCTTTGTTATTTATCAAGTAAGCTACAAATATTTTTTTAAGATCTGAAAAAGAGAAGCTAAGGTCTGCCCCTGTCCTTGTATCCAAATTGTCTCTTCTCGCGTACAGACGTCAAACCAGTTTTACAAGAATGTTCCAGAGGTGTTGCCTTGCAACACAAAGTTACACATTACTTGTCCTTCAACAACCCTTTCCAAAGAGACAATACACACTACTACATATTTGCTCTGTGTTTCTTTGCTCAGCATTTCTTCTGATCCTTTTGCACTCCACAGTTTGTTCTTTTTCAGAAGACAGGCACACAGAGTCCACCTCTTTCCTGTCTCCTTAAGAATCTTTATACAGTTGCTTTTGCTTAGCTACCACCTCCTCAGAATAAGACAGAATTCCTCAAACACCACTATTTTCATGGCCTATATTCTTACATTTTATTTGAATTTGAAACCCAGTTTTGCGGTGTTAATAGATTTGATCCATTGTGATTTCAGTTGAAAGGAGCAGATGAAAGGTTCAGTTCAAGGGTACAACTTTGCGACTTAACTACAAACTTAGCTGACATAATTTTGTGATTGATATTTGTATTCCTGGTAATACCACATCCAGAAAATAGTGACCAACCATCTGAAAACAACACAGAATAAAGCTTGTTTTTCTTAAATACAATGTCCTCTGTGTCACAAAGGTCTGCTTCAAAGTAGTTATAAGGACAAGATATTAACAACTAGTTCAATTTTATGTTGCAGCTTCTGCAGCACCAGACCATATAATCTGAGAGAGGACTGTCACACCTTGTGAAGCAGTTGTCTGAGCAGGCTAACCTAGTCCCAGTATCAGAATCCTATGTCTTCCTACTTCATTTTTATCCCATGATGAAAACAAGTTTTCTGTTATCACAGAGTGTTTTCTCTCTGCTTGTTAATCATACAATCAAAACTAAAAAAGTTTCTGAAATCACAGAATCATGGAATCATAGAATGGTTAGGGTTGGAAAGGACCTTAGAGATCATTAACTTCCAACTCCTCTGCCATGGGCAGGGACACCTTCCACCAGACCAGGTTGCTCAATGCCTCATCCAGCCTGGCCTTCAACACCTCCAGGGATGGGGCATCCACAACTTCTCTGGGCAACATGTTCCAGTGCCTCACCACCCTCACAGTGAAAAATTCACCCCTCACAATGAAAAATTTCTTCCTAATATCTAAAATCCAGAAGCCTTTTCTAACTTTTCATGGTAATCTTTCCCTTGGGAAAAAGAAACCAACACATTTCCCTCCTCACCTACAGTACAGCTAGAAATTCTTTTTCTGTTTCTGCACACCAACACTCAGTTTCATTCCAAGCTTTGGAAACATATGCTGCCAGTCTCCAGCGATCATACTGTCTTTGTACAAGTGTGCCCCCAAGGCCCTGCTGACGAGCATCAGGTGACAGCTTTGTCTGGCACTTCTTGTACTCGAATGTCAGGACAGTTGCCTTCTGTTTGAACTGTGTAAGAATTACAAACTCCATGCTTTGATTAGTATCTCTTACCTGTTCTGCACTTTTACTGGTTAAGAAAGGCCTCTAAGTAAGCAGCTGGACTAGGTAAACACTTTCCCCAAAACATATTATTCCCACATATTTTTGTACACCATTTTCTTTCTATAGGTCAAGTAGTCACCTCTGCCCTACTGACACTTGTCTGTATCCCATAACAAGACACTTTTCCTAATTCTATGGTTTCTTTAACCTTACATTTGCTGTGTTATAAATCTGCAACATGAGACATTTTCAGAGCTTATCTGAATGTCTGGTTCTGTCCCTGCGTTTTTTCATCTTTAATGTAAGACTATCCTCTGTGTAATACCTTAATAATCTGGATACCTTTAACTGTTCATATATTTTGAGACTGTACTTCAGGTACAAAGCATATCTCCAAATGTAAGCCATCAGAACCACAGTTCCCCAAACAAGGTACTAAAAGCATACAAACGCCTTTAAAAAAAATAGTCAATTATCACAATCAGTATAAAATACTGAACACATTGTTTGCCACTAAATTTCTTCTTCAATATCTACAGGCTGATATTTTTTTACCACAGTTGTTCAAATTCTTTGTGATCATCTCTTCCCATTGAAATCTAGCTACTGAAGAATTAATACACTCAGCATGCTCTTGAACTCTCTCTAGAATACCAAAAATAACCAATTTACCTAAATTGTTATTAAGATTGAGAGGTTTCTTTTGAGCATGGTAGGACAATTCTTATTACATGTATTCTCATATAATTGGGTTTTTTTATCTGTTTCATAGTTTGATGATTTATTATGTCTTCTATTAAAGATGTCTTGGAAAGATATTTTATATCTCTAAAGATTTCCACCCTACAGTATACACCTCCTACACTACGCAAGCAAAAGCCAATTCAAAGGAGCAACTTGTACATTCTCTCATTTCCCTGGAGATGACAGAAATGAGTCTCAGTTAGGTGAGACTAACTCTCCTTAAAGTACTCTTGATTATTTACAAATGCCTACACAACCATGATAACATTTTATTTTAGCAGCTGTTATCACCCTGTTGTCCATGAAGATACACTCAGTTCTGAAGACTGCTAGTCTGTGGGTAATTGTGTAAAGTAATCTGAGCTCAGTGTGTGTCTGGATTTTAGTTTCTGTTTCTTCCTACATGATTTAGTATCTTTAGGATTTCTTTGACATGAATCATAAACAGTACTTGTCATCATTAAAAGATTTTTTAATTCCTACCAATAAATGTTTAATTCTGTTTTCTTTTTATAAAATGCAATAAAATGTGTGATTTCAGAGTTTAAGAATAGTCACTAGTTTTATTATTAAGTTCTTATTCCCTAGGTGCTATTATAATACATATGAAATGTAAACAAAGATCTGAACAGAAAAAAGTGCATATTTTTAAGCTGCTGGTTACATAATTTAGAACCTAAGACAGAAATATTTCATAAAATATATGAAGTTGAAATCAATTCCTTCTGCTCATACTTGCTGATGGTTAGGAAAATTAATAATGCCCTTATTTATTAATGACTTTGCAGTAAGTAGTATCTGCTATATGGTTTAATGAAGCTTAAGCACTGGCTGAAATTTCTAATGGAATAATTTCCAAAGATCACACTCAGTGGATAAGGAACTGGCTGGATGGTCACACTCGAAGAGTTGCAGTCACCAGCTAAATGTCCAAGTGGAGACCAGTGATGAGTGGCATTTCACAGGGGTCAGTACTGGAACCAGTGATGTTTGACATCTTTGTTGGAGACATGGCCAGTGGGATCAAGTGCACCCTCAGCAAGTTAGCCGACGACACCAAGCTGTGTGGTGCAGTTGATGAGCTGGAGGGAAGGAAGGCTATCCAGAGGGACTTTGACAGGTTTGATGAGAAGCTGAATATGACCCACCAAGGTATGCTTGCAGACCAGAAAGTCAACTGTGTCCTGGGCTGCATCAGAAGTGTGACCAGCAGGTCGAGGGAGGTGAGTCTTCCCCTCTACTCTGCTCTTGTGAGACCCCACCTGGAGTACTGCATCCAGCTCTGGAGTCCTGAGCACAGGAAGGACATGGACCTGTTGCAGCAAGTCCAGATGAGGGCCATGGAGATGGTCAGAGTGGTGGAGCGCCTCCCATACAAGGACAGGCTGAGGGAGTTGGGGTTGTTCAGCCTGGAGAAAAGAAGGCTCCAGGGAGACCTTCTAGCATCCTTCCAGTACTTAAAGGGGGCCTACAGGAGAGATGCAGAGGCACTCTTTATCAGGGAGTGTAGTGACCGGATGAGGGGTAATGGTTGCAAGCCGAAAGAGGGTAGATTTAGATGAGATATTAGGAAGAAATTTTTTCCTGTGAGGGTGGTGAGGCACTGGAACAGGTTGCCCAGAGAGGCTGTGGATGTGCCATCCCTGGAGGTGCACAAGGCCAGGCTGGATGAGGCTTTGAGCAACCTAGTCTAGTGGGAGGTGTCCCTGCCTATGTCAGGGGGGTTGGAACTCAATGATTTTTACAGTCCCTTCCAACCCAAACCATTCTATGATTCTGTAATATAAGCAATATGAACTCAAAGACTCTTTATTCCTATATGAAACCTTGAATGTGTCCATGTTATCTGAAAATAAACAGAATACATTTTTCTTTGTTAACAACACTGAAAAATACCACTAAGGAGTTATCTTAGATTAAAAGAATGCAAAGAACAAATAAAACTGCAATTTCAACATGCAACACAAAGTGTCAGCACAAAGTAGCTGCATTAGTAAATGGATACTGTCAACTCAGGGGTTCACAGTTCTAGGTTGTGCATGTTCTGCGTTTGCTTCACTCAGAATTTAAAGGAGAGAAGATGCTACAAATATAAAATTAATAAAATATTTTGACATTTTGGGTAAGATACATTTGATGAGCAGCCACTCTTGAAAACAAAAAAAACTATCTCAATATTAGGGTTAATCTGGCATCCTTTTACTGCAGGTGAGGAAGGTGTTAGTTAACATAATGATGTTGATAATGTCCTACTAGATATTGAATTCTATCCTGGGAAGGATATTTTATGTGAGAAAGAATAAACACATAGACTGTGTTATGAAAGCTGCATTACATAGACATTAGTTGTGGAGGATCCAGACTTCATGAGCTCATCTGAGACAGTGGTCTACACATTATGGTGCATATGCAGCATTATCCAGATCTGAAATAACAGCATTATTCAGAAATCCTGAATATCACCAGACACTGGAAGCTGGTAATACTTTTTCTCTGTACCACCGCTATTCCAGTCACACAGTTAGATGCTGATAACACCAATCTAGCTCTAGAGGCAGCTCCCTAATAACAGCTGTAGAAGTATTGTATTCACATGCAGTCTCTGCGTTACAGTAATAAAGGCAATATTAAAAAAATCTTATACTGGGGTATTTTTATTACTTTTTCAGGTTCACACTATCATCCACCACGCAATTTTAAAGCTGTATTGAGACACAACATTATTTAGAGTGTTGTTGGGTAAAATCTAAAACTCCAAACGTTTCGTGTGCAGAAAGACATCTGTGGTTTTTGTTTTATCCTTTGCTATAATACCTTTTTTCTTCTCTTTACGGGCAAAAATTTCATCAGATAGAGTTATTCTGTTAGTTAACAGTTGTGCAATTTTAGCTGTTCTTGCAGGTAGAAACTGGAGATGTATTTGTAATTATCCTGCAGCATGAAAACACCTACCCTGTGTGTTATGATCCAGACTGTGTGGCAATCTGGCTTTTCATTTTCATAATGTTATAAAGTTTGAAAACTTTAGCAAAGTAATTGATGGATTTTTTGATTTTTTTTTTTTTTTTGACTATGTAGTCGCTATCCAAGGAGTAAATTTGAGTATCTTCTTAAGAGAGGGGAACTAGGAACTGATTTGATTCCATGCTTGGAAAGTCCTTTTCCTGAAGGAAGTCTTTCACAACAGTTTAAAAACTGAAATGTTTCAAAATATTCTCATTTTTTGATGAATCGTGTTTATGATCTTCCCTAGATGTCTTTATTAATGGGTCTCTACTGCTTTTTATCACCTCATCAGTAATCAGCCCTTGCACAATGTCACTGCACCAGTGCAGCTGCACCAGAGATGAAGAATGCATTTTCTCTAACTTTTATCCTATTTTTGCTTCCACAGGCCCTACCAAATCCTTGATCAGTTATCATAGTCTCGTTTCACGTTTTGCTGGGTGACTGGTGGTTTGGCAATATGTTTCTCTCTTGAGTCCCAAACTTCTCAGGACAAACAGAGAACAACAGTGTTCACTTTTTCCATACAGAACAATGCCACAGACAGCCCCCAAGTTCAAAAGAATTTCATAAAACTATATTTTATTTTTGGACTAAACTGTCTGCTGAAGTTCTTGCAGATTCTGTTCTTGATCTCATTCCCTCTGGTATTCACAATGCCTCTGTTTCCTACTGCGTACTCCCAGGACGGCTATAATCTCTCTGCCAGCAGCAGTACAGAGAAACCCTTTGTATCTGTCATCTACTTCAGATCCCAACCCCAAGCTTTAAATCATGAAAGCATCTTATGACCTTACCTTATTTTGCTCACTGTATCCCATGAATTCTTCTTACTTTGCTCTATTCCACAAACTTTCTACATGCCCCCAAGTAAGCACAGAAGCTCCTAACAGCCACATAATTCCCCTCCCCACTTCTACACACTCTGTAAAATGTTTCTTGGCAATTTGCCTTGGCATGCAGCAAAATTGTGTTTGTTTTAATCTGAAGTGTGTGGTACATAATAAATGCCTGACAAAAATGTTTTTTACTAGGATTTAAAATACCAATGCGGTCATGTTCCTTTCCAGAATGTTTAATCCAATGCCTTTCAGATATCTGAAAACCAGGAAATAAGGAATTGATCTGTATATAAATTAAAGTTATGAATACATTAAAAAAAAGCTAAAATACATCAGTGAAGCATTGGCTCTACTCTTCCTCCCCAGCTGGCAAAAATCCACACATATTTCAGCTGGATTCACTGTGCTAAATGCAGTGAAATTGAATGGTGAAGGGATTAGTTGGAGCAGCTTGGCCGTATGAGGAGATCTGGGTCTGAGTCAAAACTGGGTGTATTCAAGGAGAGATAGGTCTATGTGTGTCTTAGTTCAATATCAGTGCAAAGAAATTCAAGCTTTTTCTTGTCATGGATTTTTCAGTGTTGTGAGAGTAAAAATCCTGCAGAAAAATCAACTGCATTTATGGAATTACATAAAGAAATTGTAAAACATCACATATTTGAAGTTACTTCCTAGCTAACCCATGGGGGGATAGATTCAACTCATTGTAGTTCACTTAGCTACACCTTTTACCATAAAAAAGGTAAAAAATCAAAAACAAAAAACAAAAAAAAGTTAGACATCACCCACTTTCCTCTGAAATATGATCTTGTTGGCAAAGACTAACTGTGAATATGTATATCATGGACTTTTAAGGACATTGCTCAAAGATGTCAGATTAACAAATTCACATCCTATAATTCAGAATTTTCTGGTTTTAAAAGGTTAAGTTTCACTGACCTTAACCCTTAGGTAGGGCACAAATCCACAGGTCCCTTAACTCAGCATTGATGAAACATTTTCTTTTGTCAGAGAATGTCTGACCACATCTAGATGTAAAAACAGAAAAAAAAAAATCAAAATGTTATAGTCATTTTCCCTCAAAATATCAGGTGAATTATGCCTCTCCTCATTAAACTGATTTTTTTCTGGAGTACTGAAATATTTAACTCTACAATTCAAGCAACATTTTCTGTGTGTTTGTTATCGAAGAGGCCTCACCTGAGACTAGATAGATAAGTCACTACTTTCAGTTCAACTTCAGTACAAAGACACTGTGAAAGACCAACTCTGAAGTACGGTTTTCACCCTATAGGACTGTCATAATCTGTAAATCCTCTAGCAGAATAAGAATGCAACTGAAAATTTCCTACTTATTCTTATCATATCAGACACTGCTCAAGTCAAATAATTATTTAAGAGGTCTAATATGCCTTACCTTCTGTACTGACCACGGGTATTGATCTATTTTGCCTGTAAGTGAAAAGCATACTAGCAGTAAATTTACTTTCTCTCATCTACCTGTTCAAAATGTAAACTGCCAACACTGAACATTGCCCAGTGCAGAGGATCCAGGGAAAAAATATAACAATAGGCTTAGTAAATATCCTTGCTTTATTCAGAATGTGCCTCTTTATCCCCCATCTGGTTTGGGTTTTTTTGTTGTGTTTTTGTTTTTTTGGTTTTTTTTCTTTTTTTTTTTTTTTTTTGTAAAGATGTATGGAGAACACTGACGTACAGGAACTGCAAGTGACTAACAAGCTGCAGGTAATGCAAGACTGAAGCAACAAATAAGTTTTATGCTGTCAAAAGTTCTGACCTGACCAAACCCCAAAACTTCTATTACTCTTGCTACCCAAATTCACATGCAATCTGTAGCCAGTTTCTCTTCCATTCCTATCTTGTCAGCCCAGTCTCTTGTCTTATGTTGGTCTAGTATGATCACTACTGAAGTAAAGGGTTACAGACTACACATTCTAAAATTATTCCAGTATGTCTACTATTTTACAATGTGTACATGCTCTAGGAGGCAACATTTCACTGCCGATCCAAGGGGCAATATCATTATATTCCCTTTTTTCTTTTTCAAAACTCTATCTCTGCAATAAATATCAAAAGTCTTCTTATAGAGAGGGTATTTGATGGAAGCACCACTGAAAACTAATGAAAGATGCACAGAAACCTTTGCTTACAGTCAACTTAACAGTCTAAGGAAGCGTATTTTTTATTTGTGAAGACAGCTTCTAAATTTCCAGCCTAAATAGATTAATGGTAAATTTATAATCATTTGATCATATGCCAACACTATCTTTTACTGTTCTCTTTTTCTTATAGCTTTTTTTTTTTATATATTTATGAATAAAAAATATATTACTTCACAGGTATCCTTTTGTTTTTGCAATATCTGCTGGTAATACTGACCCTTATTCCCCACTCATTCTAGTTGTTTGCACATTTATGCAGCACACCTGTCTTGATCATCAAAGACAACAACCTAATGCTTAAGACAGTATTCCACCAGTATCTTCAATATTCTCTACCTCTACAGAAAACTTCTCTAATTTCTACTATTAAGGTTTTTTAATTGCCCCAAATATAATTTTGTTGACTTGATGATTGATTAACATACTCATAGTCCTTCCTTTTACTGATGTGTCTCATCATACGACAGAAGTTGCATGTATCTATCTCCAGCTGCATCATCTGGTATTTGCAAAGCTAATTTCCACGACTGCCAGTTAAATACAAATGCTGCGAGAAGCAGTGTAGAGAGGAGGTCTCTGATTGATCAATCCCACATTTCCATATGGTTCATCACTCACTGGAGAGTGATCTTTCTAATGACAACTGCATTATAAGGTAAACAAGGATTTTGTTTCCAAAGCCTTGAGGAAAAAGTAATCCAAAATTCATCATTATAAAATTCAATTTGGACCAAGCCATATTTGGAGACTAATGCAAACTGTGCTCACATAACCTGGCTATTGCAACAACTTTTTCCCTCTCTCTGGATAATTAATGACACTTTTCCCTGTTTAACATAGAAACCTCTCTATATAGGAGTACCCCCAGGCATCTTGTAGCATGATGTAATACTTTTAAATTAATTTCAAAAGCTTGTAAATTTAGTGCTTTTTTCCCCCAGATTTTTTCAAGCAATATAATTAACTGTGAATTAGAAACAGTCAAGTTAAAAACTTTAACAAGATTTCCCCCCCCCAAATTATGATGCTAGATGATACAGCAGAGATGCCATCAAATTTTCATTCTTATTAAGCTAAGTTTTACCACCCAAGATCAAGGAACACTAGCAGTTCACTTGTTCCTGTTGGAAGTACCAGGTTCAAAAGATCAAAAGAGTTGGTCACCTTCTACAATTCCTATGATCCCCCAGATTTTAGGCCTATAGTCTTGTTTTCTGATTTGCTCCCTTGCCTCAGGTAAGGCTGTTGATCATAAATGTTGGTTCATGAATGACTTACAGCAATACATTGACTTTCTTGAGGGAATTTGTCAATTAAAAAAAAATAGTGTAAATGTTATATTAAACCCTTCCTCTATGTACCCTGTTATCCTGATGGCCTGCTAAAAGATCACAGCATAACTCAAATGTTTCCCTGTTGTGCCATACCTCTAGATACCATCTATATAAACGTCTCCTCCTCTACACACACTGTATCTAATGAAGTCCCTGTAGTCTTCAGTACTGCCAACAGGAGACCCACACTTCACCTCACAGACAGCCTTGAAATTCTCAGCTGAAACACAGAGGAGTGTGTGGCTGAATCTGGTTATCCAGCCTGAAATCTACATAAGATGATATATCAAAATATGTTACACTATGGTACTTACATGGGAAGGTTTTGTGGAGCCTTTCTGAGCCCTAAGATCTTTCTTATACTTTAAAAGGATACTGCAGTAATCCAGGAGTTTTCTGACAGAAACTCAGTGTTGAACTGCATTACATACTTTTGCCTGAAGACAGAAATTAAAAAAGAAAGAAAGGATTCATTCTATGTCAAAACCTTCATTCAATTCCTAATTTTAACTATTATAATAAAAAATGCATAGAATACAGGATGGCATGGAATACTTTGCACCAGAAAGATACCCCAGTCTTCAGTTATGAGAGAGAATAATAATGAAAACAAAATTAACAGAAATTATTTCAACAAAATTCCCAATTTGTTTGTCTTCCACAGCTCCTATGCAGCCCAGTGGTACCACCAACAGCTCAGGTTGCTTTTATTGCAAAGAGAATTTTTGGGGACTTTGATATGTTCTGGTTATGACTGCTGTCTAGCTTAATTTCCTACTGGTCCCTTGGGAAACTCATGATGGAGACACACAATCTGGCACCTCTTTATCATCTCTTGCTTGTGTACAAATCCTCACTAGCATTAGAGTTTTCCTTTCTATTGCTCAGGTATTTCTGTGAGGAAAAAAACCCAACAGAACCAAAACACAAGCAAGACCACAAAACAGTGGTTCTTACTTCATATTATAAAACAGGCCTCTTTGGAACCACTTCTTTCTCTGTACTTGCACTACTAGTACAGTATATGGAGTTCTGTCAAGGAATACAGCTTTATCAGCAATAAACTGACACTATCACAACACCTTTGAGTCACCACAAAAAGAAGATGCTACAAATGTATGAGCAAATCCAGCCTCTGGGTGTATATTTCTCAAAACTTCCCCGCTCTGATGATGCTCTGCTGTGTTCCCACTTTTTTCAGGAAATTCAATTTCAATAAAGAGTTTGACACTAATGGCATCTTGCAGTATTTTTTCCTAGAGGGAGAAAAAATAGTTCTACCATGTCTTTTCCTGTGGCTCCAAAAAGCAAAGTCTCACTGACTCCTGATTCCCTTTAGTATTCTGTTACTTATCACATTGCTTTGAATCTTCTTCTGCTCCTCAGAAAACTCCCCAGCTTTACTCACTCATATTCAAATTCCAGTCCAGGAATAAAGATCTCAACCTTCACTGCTGAATAACAGCTCTCCACAACTATCAACAGGACAAAGAAGTTTCTAAAACCACATTCCAAGCAACTAGTTAAAAGATCTTCCACCTTTAGTGCCAGTGAAGTGAATGATGAACAAAACTCTTTTTGTGCATATTATGTTAGCAGTTATCTTGGCTAGAAGAGGAAATAAAAACTTTATCACCTGAGAAAATGTTCTTAAAAGAGGTCATCATCCCTCACACGTTTTTAGTCCTGAGGTAATGAGGGATTTCAGTGACATAGTCATAGTGCAATTGCTCTATAAGAAATAACATACAATTGTAATGATTTTCAAGACAATTCAATTGCTAAAACATGTATTAAGCTTTGTGTTTTTGTTCTGCATCATGTACAGTCCATTAATCTATATCACTAGTGGTTCCAAAAAACCAGTAGAACAGCCTTGGCTATCTGCATTTAGGCACAACAATATCATGTAGGTAACTAACACAATAATTTCTTTTTTTTTTTTTTTTTTTTTACAGAAATGCATCTGAGAATACCTCTCATCTAGGATTCTTCAGAGTATATTTGATTTGGAGAACTTGCTGTCTCACTTGAGACTGACAATGATAATTCTTTACATGGGTGCTGAGAACTAGATTTGATCCAAAATATTTGTTAGGGTAAGGTTCATGGGGAAGTAGGATGGCAAACATTGAATCTTTGTAGATTTGCAGGAGTATTTAGCCAGGCAGTAGTTTCTTAAAGGCAGGGAGAAAAGTAGGGTGGAAAATGAGACTGGTAAAACAGTTCAATGAGTAGAATAACTCCATTATGTTATTGTGTTATAGATCTCGTTACAGAAATGGATGCTGAGACAAATTTGAACTGAATTATATAAATTCCAGAAATGCTGGAAGTCCAGAGTTTTTGAGATTTTTTACATAACTTGTGCTTGTTATTACTGTTTACTCACCAGGCACATTCTTTCAAAGTCTACAGTGCACATTACATTAATGCGAGATGAATTTAAAACTAGTTAGAGAAACTTGAAAAAAGACAGCACAAGCTTGTGGTCCGTTCTAAAAGTCCACTTAATAATGACAAAATATGCAATAATGTTCCACACATTATTTGCTATGTTTCTCTTTGAAACTCCAATTTCACCTAGTGATCAGTAATGCTAACTACTCTGCATACTACATTTGTATCAGTTCTAGTAGTCACACAGTCATCTTCCACAGAAACAATGGCCCCAAATATATTTTTAATCTGTTGTTAGGGGTATCTTACACATAAAGATTTAAGAAATTATGAGCAATTTTTGCTTAGTTAGATATTCCTTTTTCTTGGTAAGAGGGACTGTCTTTTCTCCAAATTGTCACACTTGGACACAGACGATTTCCAATCAGACACGGAGCTTGAAATTCTTGCCTGGGAACAGAGAAGATAATACCAAGGACTTATTGTACACTAAGTTAGCAGCTTGCATATTATAATACTGGATAGTAATCCACACTATTATGAAGTTATCTGTCCTTTAAAAGAAGATGGAAAATGTCAATAATTACCTTTCATTTTTCTGTAGAAAGCACTTCAAGGAGAGACATGAGATAGTTTGCAATCACAACAAAAAGGGACTGATTTCCAATCCAGCTGTAATTTTGTATGTAATTTTATTTTGCAAGTATTCAAACCTAAGAGAGGTTCTCTACTGCCAAACCAGCATGCCTTTTATTAATGACTTTTTCTGAAATCTCTACATGGGAATGTGTTTAGTCAAAATATGTTTTTTTTTACTTGCACTTAGTATAGTTTGGCTTCTTTTAGGCAACCATGATGCTCCACAGACTTGTTTCTCTGATATAGGGAGGTGGGATACATGCCATGGCTCCTGGCTTGGCCACTCTTCCAGATTTCCTTTTACATTAACTAGGTTACAAGTGGGAAGGAGATAACACACACCTGTTTTTTTAGACAAAAACAGGCATTTGTGTCCAAAGACCCAGAGTGGGTGTTCCTGGATTATGTATTTTAGGCATAGTTGCAGGCAGATATTAATTGCTTTCTCAAACTAAAACTTGATTTCATTTTATGTACTAGAGCAAACTAAAAAACCTACAAATATAAGATTAACTTCAGTAAATATGTCTTCCAATTATCCCAGAATGTCTGAGTGGAAAACTGATCGATATTTTCTCTGTAAAATATTTATTCAACTTTGTCAACATGTAACATTTATCCTATCAAATAAAAGCTTTATTTTTCTGTGGAAAAAAAAGAAAAAAATAATCAAACCAACAACATTTCTACCTTTGGTACCTAACGTACATATTTCCCTGTAACAGCATACGGATAAAAAAACCAGTTGATTGAAATTTTGCTACTACCCATAGTCTCTATGAGAGTGTAGCATTTAGCATGTAGAACTGGAAAATGAGAATGTACTTTCATGATGGCAGAAAGCTAAATATTCTATGAGGCACAGAGATTATACCTGCGAGCTTAAACTGGTTGATTGTCTTCTCATTTTACAGAAATTCTGTTCTCTACAGTAATTGTTTCAAAATAACATTAAATCATCTAATCATTGCACCTCTATTTTCTTATTCATTCAAACATATGCTCCCTAGAGGCTCATACATGGAAAGAACATAAGGATTTCCTTTCTTTTTAACTTCTTTAGCTCTTCTTTGGTATGTTGCTGACCTCTAAACATAGTGATTCAAGGGTTACCTAAAAACATACTGCATTCATTTATTTGACAGCATTTTCACAGAAAAGTGAGATTCAGAAAGATTGAAGAAGTATATAAAGACACACTGCGAAGGGGATTTTGTCACTCTAACATCATATTTGAAATGTAAATGTTTTCACTGTCATGCAATTTTATTATAATCATCTTAGTTTGTATAGTCAGTCTTTTTTGATGCAACAAGAATTGCTTGCTCTGTTTGCAGTGGTTATATGATTTCATAATTCAAACCGGCAGATTAAAAAATGTATAAAAATATATATGAATATATGCATGCCTACATATGTACGAATGTGTATGTGAGTATCTAACAGAAAAAAAAAAACATTGTAACATAAAAACTAGGTAATACTTGTAAATCACATTCTGGTTGAATATTTCTAGTGAAAAATGAAAACGCATTACTTGGAATGAAAATATATCTCTTTATAATATGAACTATTTATTCATAGAAATGTCATAATAGTCATAACAGTAATACCAGTATGCTAGAGGAAATTATATTTAGGAGCAAGGCCAACCTTATTTGTCATAGAGTTATTTTTCATTTTCAATTTTACTAATAATAGTTTCTCAGAAAACCAGAAGAAAAAATTGTTGAATTCATATTGTAGCTTATCAAAACCTAGGTAATTCATGGCTGTCATGTGTAAGACAGCTATTATTTCTTATTGAGACTACTTGTGTGTCCATTTTAGGAAATATGTAACAGAAGCAAAGGTTTTCAAAGTAAGCACTCTTGGAATAGACACACACACACAAAGTTGACAGGCAGAGGTCTGGACCGTGTGTCCCTCAGCATAAATTCTGGTTTCCTTAAGACTAGAGCTCTAAAATCACTTCTGAAGAGGAGCATTACAAATTATCCTTCTCCCTTGTCCTTTCCCTTGGAAGAGAAAGAGAACATCTATGAACCAGCTTTTGTTCACAGCCATGCTTGTAAAGCACATATATTTCATTATGTTGTAGAGATGGAGCCATCTCTCAAGGAGGGAAAGAAATCATTAGAATTCAATTTGTAAGGGTAACTGTCTAAAATAGGACCTGTGAGAAAACTGGGAGTTTTTAATGGGAATATTAAGCCAATTTGCACCATAGGAAGTTGAAGAATGGAGACCATGCATAAGTCACATGGGTATGAAAGGAAATGCTTGAAAAATAAGTGGGAATGTTAGGTAATCAGAGAAAACTTGTGATATTAAAAATAAAAAAAGTTTAGAAAATAAAGCTGTAAAGATTCCAGATAAGGTTTAAACATCCTGGACACATAAAATGAAGAAACACAGCAAAAGCTATTCCATCCTTCATTTTGTATTCAGTACAACATGGTCTCTTGTTTGATTTTGGTTGACCAAATCTCATGAATTCTTATAAAACTTTCTTTATAAATTATGTGCCAGCTCTCCGTTAATTTGTACTTCTAAACAGAACCAAACTAAACCTCCTCTGCAAACAGAACTAAGCTACTACCTCCTCCTCAACCATTTCCCACATTTTTCAGTATCCAATAACATATGTACATTGCTATGTAGCTTACTCCTCCATGCTTTGAGTATGACTTTGGCTATATCCAGCCATGTTATGGCCTCTTGACAAAGTATCAAACTTTGGGAGATCATAGATAATCAGTCTGAAAGGGATCAGACTTAATGAGTCAAATATTTGTTTCAAATTTGGAGAGTTTCCTGAACTCATGTGCCGTTTATACATGCCAGGTCATCATCTTAAACATTAATATCTCTAAGCAGTTGCTTCTTTTCATAAAAATGATTAAATATTCTTGAGTGAGAGAGGGAAACTGAATAACTATTCTGAAACTGGAATTCTCTCCTGTGAAGGACCACATTAAGGTTGAAATCTTTTCTTTGGTTAATATCATTATATGTGGAAAATGAAATGCAACAGTAGATATGGAGACAGAGCTTTTATGATTGTAAAGCTGTCTCACGTTTTGGTTATTAATTTGAGAGAAGAGGCAGTGAAGTTCAAAAAATATTGGTTAATGAAGGATGGACAGGTCTCACTTTGGAAAGGAAAAACATTTTCATGAGGAAAAATCTGGAATGAATGTTGTTTTGAATTATTTTTTATCAATTTGAAATTTGCAACAAACTGTTCCCTCAGAAGGACCCTATCATGTTCTACTTACTGCCCAGAAGTTTAGTTCTGAGTTCATGATAGTTTACTAACTCCTTGGAACAGAAAAGCATTTTTCCTTTCTTTTTTGCTTTCTCTGAGTCCAGTGTTGATGTGCCATGTATATACTGACACCATAGAGTAATATAATAAAAAAAAAAAAAAATTGGATAGTATTTTATAATAACCTGAACACAGAGATGTCCAGAAAAAAAAAATATGTTAAATAGGGCAGGATTCTACTGACAAAATTTGCAACTAAATTTGCTGTGGAAGGCGTTTTTTCTCATTAGCAAGCAAAAGAGCAAGGCATTTGTTAAGATGAAAGATAATCTTTCTTACTTAATAAAAACCAAATGTAACAGTTGCCATAACAAAAGGGACACTCCAGGAATGAAATTAGCACATATTTCATATTTCTGATTCTAGCAAAAACATAACTTATTTCTATTACAAATCATTGTACATTTTCCCCAGTTCTTACTGCATATAAAGAATAATAATGGCTTAGAATAAAATAACTTTTATATTCACTACTTAGGAAAAAAAAAGGATAATGTTCATTAATTCTACTGAATATTTAAATCTGCACTCAGTCCTGATACTTTTCTTCCATTAACATAAGTCTGGACCTGGTCAAACTCCTGTATTTTTAACTTGTATTTTTCATACTGAATGTAAAAGGTTCAGGTTTGCAACCTTACCATGTTGTGCATATGTATACAATAAAAGGCTTATTTCTGCACGTCATTTCACATCAGCTTCAGAAATTCAGTTTAAGATACATGGTAATGATAAGCTAAGAAACACAAGAAGCAAACATTTGCCAAGGGAATATGGGGGAAAAATGTCTTTCGTCCAAATGTTATAAGTTGATATTTATGACTGGCAAACAGCTGACAGAGAAACACCTCACAGTTTTTCCATTATGACTATGCAAATGGTTAATACAAAAACGTTCCAGACCATTAAGCATGCTAAAGTCAACAATAATTTTATTAAAAATTTTCAAAACCTGGCAGGAAGGCTATGTAGTGTCTCAAGGACAAATCTTATGTACAATGGGTTAGTAGCATCATGAACAAACTATGCTAGAAATGGATTTCTCAGGTAACAATAAAAATGGAAATACTACAGCCTTAAACTGATAAAACTATGCAGTAAAATCCTACCCACATATACAATGCAATGTTTTGGTTATAACTGGCTCTCACTACAACAGTCTTTGAACTTTAATTGCAATCATTGCAACCAAGTCTTTACAATCAGATTTTAACAGTGATTTTTCAAAAGTAGGAAAACCCACCACGGTTTGCAAGAAAATTGAAAAACTATTTAATTAACTCGTGACCTGTTAACCATTATTACTACTTCATGTCTTCACATTCTATTCAAATCATCACATTTAACTGAAAACATTTTCCCCTGTAATTACTAACATCTCTTGAAACAGCAGACGTTTCTTTGAAATAAGCAGACTTCATACAGAGGTGAGCAGTAGATACAATATGCAGATTCTCCTCTCCCCATTGTTATTGCAGATGAGTGCTAGAAATAATTTTGTAACCCCAAATGATACTGTTTTTTTCAGCCTTTTTTTTTTTTTTTTTTGTATAAAATACTGCCTACTTTATTTTTCCTTGGGTAGAGGAGAATATGATTTGTATAATAAAATAATGGCCAACAGTTGATGACAAGTTAGCCATCATAGAAATAAAGTGAAAATTGATCAACCTTTCATCTTCACAGAGGATTTCTTCTGGACAATGTTGAAAACCAACAAGGAAGCTTGCAAAGCTGCTGTCTGTGCTGTTTCAGTGTCATCTCTATGCATACACTGAAAACAAAAAGCTCTTGAGCTATTATATGTATACTTTATATAGATGTTATGCATGTGTTATATGTATTTGTATGCTGTATATATAGTAAATAAACAGGGACACATACATATGTCAGAAACACCAGTACCACATTATTGTAGTTGAGGTAGTCACTCTAACCCAACTTTAAAATTAACAGACCGAAATAGACAGCTCAAGGGCAATTAATTGGAGCAATTTTGGATTATTATGATTAGGTGAGATGAAACTCTCCTGTAGTGTCTATTTTCCCCTACTGATTAGATACCTAAGTTGAATAGCTAAGACTTAGGTGTCTCATTTTCAAACACTTAATTTATGTACAATACATACAATCCTAAAGGGCATAATGGAATAAACTAAATTATTTGTCCATTTCATAAAGAAATATGCCAAGCATGTACTATTAATCAGAACTTGTAAACCACAATGTCTTTATTTCATTTTTCACTTGTCCTGAGCAATTTAATAGAATAATAGAATCATACAATGGTTTTGGTTGGAAAGGACCTTAAAGATCATCTAGTTCCAACCCCCCCTGCCATGAGCAGGGACACCTTCCACTAGACCAGGAAGACTCATCCAACCTGGCCTTGAAATTTCTTACCTCTTATCATGCCACACACCCTTCTACATGTTTTTTACAGATTTGAAGGTTTTTCAGTGTTTGTATTTCCAGAAATTCATGAAATGTTTACTATATGCAAATATCACTTTTATACATTGGCATAATTATGTTTCCTGCTTTGCTCTACATTCCTTTGCTAATAAAACTTATCACTGTGGTTGGTTTCTGATCATCAAGCTCAGATTGTCAGAGAACTAATCAAAAATCTCCCAAGACCTTTTTCCAAGTGGAAATAGTTACTCTGATGTATGTCATTGTATCTACAGCTAGGATTGTTCTTTCCATGTACATTTCTGTGCAATTATTGGTGTTGAATTTCACATGCAGTTTTTAACAACTAGTCACCTAGATCATTCTGTGGCTGCTCAGAAACAGCTTCAGAACCAGTTTGGTACAACATTTATAAGTACATTGACATACTTGTCCTTTTCTTTATATGACGTTCTTCTGAGTTTTGATGTGTGGAAACAATTCATAAACAGAAAGAAAAAAATAGTTGTGGAATTGTTTGCTCAAATTCATTGCTATGTAAGCAATTATTTCATAGATATTTTCTATCCAACTGCTTAGCCCTTGTTTTGCTTTATTAGTTTTATTACCCATCTGGCATAACGATATTTTTACTATTACCAGGCTCCATTACCAAATTAGAAAAGTTATGGATAAAAAGCTGTGTCATAAAATAAGCTGATGTTTAATATGAAGCTTTGCATTCACATCTTTTACAACATGCTAATATTGTGTTAGTACAGCTTATAGTGATAGAAATTAAATCCTTAGCAAAAAGGAATTGTGAACCTGTTAACTAGAAAAATCAGCCTTTTCTTTGGTATAAATGACTGTTTCTGTAGTTTTCACTATTTATTAAATAACCGTGGGTTCAACTGTTACTGATCCTGTACATTTTTGTCTTAAAGATGAAATTCAAATTCAACTTACAAAATAAGAAGGTTCTAGAAAATAATGGTAGATTTATTATTCATGAGGACAAAGGTCAAAGCTATTTGTAGAATGTAGTCATCTTACACAGGAAGCAAACAAAAGCTTTGCTTTACATTTCTGAACTCAAGAGGTCACTCCTTTGTTTACTGAGAGACATCCATCGAAATGCTTTCCTTGGGTATGGCCATAACATATCAAAAACCTGTGATGTATGATCCTTCAGCTGATTTATTAGCTAGCAAAAGAAGGCTGTGGATATACAGCCACATAAGCAGGAAAAATGCCAGTAAGTTCACCACAACTACTTGCAAATAAGGTATGAAACATTTATGTCACCAAGGAAAATATCTGCAGTCAAATATTTATTCCCAGTTACTTGGAAATATGGCAGTTACTCAAATAAAATTCTGGGCCAAATTCAGCTGCAGCATAACTAGGCTTATTTACACAATTAGACATAACAATAATTTCTCCTCATCCGAGTTTCTCAAAATGGGATTTCTGCTCTTAAAGGCAGAATGAGACCCCAACATTTTGATTTCTGCTCTGAATTACATGGAGCAGGAGGTTGGATGTGGCTCTCTACCACTCAGATAAACATTTCTCTGCTGTTGAGCACTGTCTGTCCCTTTCCTTTTTATTAATGTGCTTTTTCTCCCCCCTCCCAAAAAATGATTCACACTTGTCCTGACAAGGGATTCAGTCTCCAAAACACCTTGAGTCAAGACATCTGTAGTGTGAAGTATATTCCTTCCTTGATGAAGAGGATTAACACAAAGAACATTTCATCACCAAATCTCACAGCAAACCTTCCTAGCCCCTGTCAGTGTATTTTGGCCTTCTCGCTTCACCCACAGTGACATTTATACACTTCATCTGAGCATGTTCCCTACCTTTTCAGATGCAAGGACAGAGATGAGTTTTCCCAGTTTCACACCACCAGTGGCAAGTGCCTGATTACAGTACCAGCTAGTCTCTCTTGCTATCTGCAAATATCAGATCAGCCCAGCAAAAAAAGAGCTTTGTTAGGAAGTCATTTAGTTCCAAGATGGATTTACTTTTATATAAGAATGAAAAAGATGCTTTTATAGTCATGTAGGGCCAATATTTGTCTCTGTTGATTGGGGTGGAGAACAGCACATTGGTGAGGAAATTAATTTATATTACGTTCCTTCACGATTTAAGGTCTCCAAGGCACCAACTCACAAAACAATAGCATGCAGAACCTGGATGCAAGCCATGTCTTTAATAAATCAGTTGACTGGGTGGCTAAGGCTGATCGTCCTCATCTCATCTATGCAGATCAGAGATCTTTTTAAGCAAGACAGTGTAAAAGACTTGTAATACGGTATACACACAGTGCACTTAAGCCAAGTATTTTGGGGTTTGTGCTAGTAACCTGCCATCAGAAGAAGCAGTACAGAACTATTTCTCCTATTTACAGCAGAAACCTGGATTCTCCAGGTTCATTAGTACATGATTGTAGTCCTTTGGGCTACATTCTGAAAGAGAGGTTCTTAAGGTAAAAAGCCTTTATGTTGGACTTGTTCTCAGATCTTCGTCTTTAGATGTTAATGCAGAACGTAGAGCTGCCATTCAAGCTCTTCCCACTATCATCTTTGCTAGTAAATAATGTTATTCATTCAGTACCTTTGCAGCTTTATACGGCTGTCAATGCACTAAAAAGTAACAGGCTAGTACCCCTGCCAGAAGTAGAGAGAGTTATAGTGCAAGGATAGCCAAAGGAATTAAATGTGTTAAAGTTATATCTTATCCTACCTTACCAACTTGGGTTCTGGAGCTCTCAGCAAACGCTTCTCACAGATTTACTCATCCCCTTGAAAAATTAGAAAGAATATTTCTCAGAGTCACACTATAAAGCCATGGCCATCGAATTCTAAAACCAGCAGGCTGATGATTTACTTTGCAATGACAAAAGGCTTGATCAGCACTTCTTCACTTCAGGCCATTATTCTGTGAAGTACCTCTCACACTAACTCTGAAAAATAATAACAGAAGTGAAAGATAAAAGCACTGCATGGAGAATGATCTGCCAGGCCAGTCCTTTACAGATTTGCATTTCTACTGTAGTCAATGCACCTGGTGGAGGGTGTAGTCTCAGCATTAAATTTGTCTTATTGAAATAAATGGTAGAAGCATGTAATTGATAATCACCTAAAATGTTTGAAAAAGTGATTTAACATTCATTTAAATAAATATAAAGGCAACAGCATGGGGTGTTGTGAGGAAAATTATAGGAAAAGAGAATTTTTCAAGGAACAACAATGATGTGCTGCATTTTTAAAAAACTATTGCAATGGAATTTCAATATAATTATAACTACTTTACTTTCCTTTAGGTATCACTTTATACAGTACATATCGCTACTTTGGTAAACTTGCCAACTGTAAAGTCTCTTGTCATTTCTGTTGCCATTAGTGAATTGGCTACAATTATTTTCAACTAAAAATACACAATTAATAGCAATAGTAAGAATAAGAGTATAAGTATGTTTTGGTCATCTACAAAAACATCACTTAGAATAAAGTGATAATGTAAAAATACATAAAGTCTGTAAAAAGTAACTGCCATCTTTCCCTGTTTATATTCTGAATGGTTACTATTTAGCATAGTTACTAGTTTACAGTTACTATAATAGTTCTGGATAGTGACTATTTTATTGTACTTTAAGGAGACATTGTCTCAAGGCCTTTCAAAGACACAGGATAACATTTATTTTTGTATTTTAAAAGACAAATAGATTCGGATACCAGGGTTGACCAAAGATATATAAGTTCATTTTTAAAAACCAAGAAAATTTTCTGTTTTACTGACATATCTCTAGACTCATTTATTACTTTGATCTTTTATTTAAAACAAACACCTGAATAAAATATAGCATCAAAGTATTAATGTCAACAGTCCTTCTTAAAGATCTATTGTGGGGCTAGAATGAAGGTGTCATTGCAATCTTTGCTGTACTTATCAAAGCCCTATTTAAGACTCCTCTTTACTCTTTTCTGTAGTTCTGGGTTCATAACATGTTAATAGTTCCTTTTTTTCCACATCTGTGATCTGTTTTTCCGGATTACTACTTCTGCTCTCGTGTCCCTGATGCGTTCCCATTCTAATAAAGTCCACTAAACACATATGTGTAGCAGAGGGTAAAATGATAGTTTACTTCAGCTGTGAATGGGAAAAAACAAGTATTTTCTGCTACCTTTGTTCAGTCCCTGTTATTGAAAGCAGTCTGGTGTTATCTGCCTCTGTCTCCTTATCTAGTCATGTTTGAACATTTTTTTGGATTAGGGGAAAATGAACCCAGCAGTAAAACCTTATCTTAATTGGCTATGTCTACAGTGCTAAATAAAATAAGACCAGAGAGCAAGCTCAAATCCTGAACCCAACTGCTCATACCACTTAACGATTAACATACCCTCTGGCATGTTTTTCACCTGTACCATCTAGCACTCTTCTAGAAAGTGCTTGGGATTTCATGAGCCAAGAGCCACTCCTGCCACCCACAGCTTTCTCCACCTTCCTATCCTCTATTAACCTGCTACCTACCTCTGCAACTTACAGAAGTATTCCTGAAAATCTTTAATACACCCGCATGCCCTGTCTATGACAACCCAGAACCTGTAACAGATGCCCTCAGTTACATGCTCTGAAAACAAGATGCCAGTGAGCTGCAACATTCTTTCATTATTTCAAACATATTAACTGCAAAATAAAGAAAATAAAAAGTCATTATTATATCTATGGATCCAAGGATATCATTCCAGGCACAGGCCCAGGGTGAAGAGTATTGTGTGGATGTGGCCAGTTGATGTCATTTGGCCTTAGAACTGAAGAATGCTCCCTGGCTCTTTACGAGTACAGGTATCACCGGTTGCTGCCAGGGTGGGGATTCAGGTCAGTGCTAGTGGTGATACAGACAGAAAGTCACTGAACTTGGCAAGGTTTAGCTATTCATGAGTAACAAAAAGTGAGTATGGAGATAGTCTAGAGGAAGGTTAATAGGTAAGTTTGACCAATTACCTTTTCCCTTTTTTTTTTCCTTTTTTCCTTTTTTTTATTTTTTTTTTTATCTAGGGAGGTTTCTCTAAGTGTTTTGGTTTCAGGTACTAAGTCCTTTCCTTAGGCTAAATACACAAACAATCAAGCAGAGCTCACCTTTTTTAAAATATGCCTGATGCTACCTACCCTTTGAACCTAGTCCATTTTACAAATATATTGCAGATATTTTTTTATTTCCCTCCAAGTCCAACAAACTTAAATTCACAGCTTTAATATATCAAGGAAATGCCTTCACCACAAGCCTATAGTTTAGCTTGGGGCTGCTAGTGATACCCAAAGCACCCAGCTAGAAAGGTTAGTTTTGGATCTACTCCATACTGGGTGAATAACTCCTGTTGTTACTATCTTCATTACATTGTTTTAATCCCAAACTAAATTTAATGTGCATAAGTTATCTAGGAAGCAACGATTAAAACCCACACATATTACCTTCCACTAGAATATTCCAACCCCTAAACAATGTGCCAAGTGAACACACCACAGGAATCACATTTCTTTTCCCAGTCATGGTTTCTGAAAGAAGTAGTTGTGGCTTGGCATAAATTGAACTCTTTGTTGCCAGCTCATGAGACTGTCAGATGACCAGTTACTAGATTGGATCTTTTGGGAAACAGTCTTTAGGTTTCTAAATCATAAAGGAGTTCAGATGTGGAGAAGGCAATGCTGGTCAAGACAAAGTAATTCTGCAGTAATATATGTATGTACAAAGCTTTGGACTGAAAGAGAGGTGCTAACTGAATATAGACTTTTCCAGAGTCAGAAGTTACAGAAGAGTATGTGCCTTCTGAGATTTAGATATCTTCATCTGTTTCAGGTGTGGAAAGCAGGGAACCCAAAATTCAATCTAAGACCATCATGGACAGTTGCTTCTAAAAGTCTTAGCAAAAGTCATTGCTCCATCAAAATAATATAAAGGCTACTATCTGAACTAGAATAGCTGCTGGGAATAGGTAACTCAGTGCTGAAGGGGATCAGAATTATATTTTTGGTTTGCATAGGAAGTTGAAGGGAAAAAAAAGTGCTTGGAGGGAATCTGCCTGGCCCCTGCAAATGCAGCAAAGGATTGTCAGCTTTGGAGGGAATAGCTATTTGTTCTTTTCAATAATTAAGATGCTTGTATTAGTACACTTCTTAACGGACAGGTTGATCTAACTATATAGTGCAATGAAGGAAAATATTTCACTCTCAAATTCAAATCCTGAGTTCTTTGAATGAATATGTTTTATCCTTTCTTGAGTGAATAAGTAGCTAATAGGCCACAGGGAGCAACCTGCAACTTGAAAACAAGGAAAAGAAGACATCTTCAAAAAGGTAAGTCAGAACTTAATTTAAAAAGAACATGGTCAAAATAAGGTAAATATGTGAATAAAGAAAGAGTGAACATAAAACTTGGATATGGTTGATATTGTAACTAATTTGAGTATAAAGAGATAAAGATACTTAATAGAGAGAAGTTCTGAAAGACATCAGTCTGAAGTGAGGAAGTGTGGGAAGAAGATATCAAGAAACTCTAGAAAGGTTTATTTTTATATACATGTTTAAATCTTAAAAAATATAATGAAACATAGCAATAGCAGGAGATTGAACTTGATTGCCAAAGATATACCTTGAAATAATGTTTCTGAGATCTATAAAAAACAAACCTTTGATGGTGCTGTATATGCACACTTGCTATCAACAAAATTATAGGTTCTCAGTAAGACACTTTCTTTACCTGCTTAGAAACCTTGAAAGTGCATAATCAAGAGTTCCTTTAGTTTTAAAAAAATGTAATTTACATAATTCATATTCTTTCTTTCAAAAACAAGTTTATATAACCCTATGTTAAAATGACCTCGTTTGCTCTTAGTCATTTTGATTTAATCCAAGCTCTAATTCTGACTATAAACTTTAAACCATCAGGTTATACAAAACCCCCTATTCTTAATTTCTGTGTGTATGTGTGTAGCACAGGTGTGACAGAGAGAAGGGGGAGTTTTGTATTAAGCAAGTACTGATGTGGCAAGAAATAGGATCTGTTGTAATTGTGACTGATGTCCCATTACTCAGTCTATGAAATGCATAGAGAGACATGACAAAGAAAACAAAGTCTAGGAAAAATAGAGTCAGGGAAGTCACTGAACCCCATGAGCAGAGGACTGGAGGGAGTGGCTGCCTTGTTGTCGTATTATGTTCATGCAGTCATGTTCCAAATTTGCAATGCATCAGCATCTGTGGTGGGTTAGCCCTTGGCTTGG